>NC_133621.1:293860612-294090612 GCF_048593235.1 Sminthopsis crassicaudata
CTCCCGAGATCAGATAGTGTCAGCTGTGAGATTTGAACTTAGAATTGAAGAATTGAGCTCCATTGCTAACTCTGTCACGATCTGTGTGATATCAGGCAATTTCATTCCCTCTCTAGACCTCAGTCTCTCAAAATAAGTTTGGACTAGATGATCCCCAAAGTTTCTTCCATTCTAAATCCTATGATTTGAGCTTCTTCACTTATTGTATGCTTAGCATGGACCAGGTACATAGCAGGTGCTTAATAATTGTTTACCGTATTGAATTGCATAGATTGACTCCTGTCAGCCTCAGTTTCCTTCCTTGTAAAAATGAAGGGTTAAGAAGCGATGATTTTTTTAGGTCTTTCTGAGGCTTAAATCTGTGATTCTACAACTTAATCACCACAAGCCCTTCTTGAGTTTTTGACAATCAATCCACACGGTCAATTTTGTTGTATTTTATTTTTTGGAGGGCCAAAGTTGCTGATGATTGTGGTGTGGAAAGGATAGTTGATAGTGAGGGTAGGGGTATGTATTTAATCAAGGACCTAAGGTCCAAGAGTTCAAGTGATGGCTTGGACATTTACCAATATTTTAGTAACTAGGCTGGAATCCAGTTTTGCCAATCACGCCCTGAGACCCTGATCATATGATCTTTCCTTTCTCTGGTTCTCATCTTCATCTTTCTTCATCTGCAAAATGGAATAATCGCACTAGATAATCTTCAAAACCCTGACTGGCTCCAAATCCTGTCAATTCTAGTGCTAGCCATTACTGTCATATCCTTTCAGAGCCTTAGTTTCCTAATTTTTTAAAAATGGGAAAAATAAACCTGCTTTCTGCCTGCTTCCAGGAGCTTTGTAAGGAAATCTCTTCAGAAAATTAGGAATTTGGAAAAGGAACACGGCCCAGTGGAAAGTGCGCTGGATTTATGGTCATGGAACTGGGTTCACGTCCAAACTCTATGACTTGCTAACTGTGTGACTTTTGGCAGACCTCTTACGCTTGGAATCTCATTTTCATATGGAAAAGAAAGAATTGAAGTGGATCCCCCAAGGGGCTTCAGCTCTAAATATGTGACACAATAATGCTTTGCGTTTAGAAATTCTGGTTAGAATCCCTCCCACCTCCCCCGTTCCCACCTCCAGGATAAAGGAGGGAAATTTTAGAGTCAAATGAATAAAACCAAACCTAATCTTAAATGGCTCCAAAAAGTAATAGGTATTTTGTGGCACGTAATTACGCCGTGTTCAGAAGAACAACATTAGGAGGAAAATGTGACTGACACTAAAGAGTATAGGATGGACAGATCCAGATGAGCAAATGTTTATTAGGGGCCAACTGTATACAAAGGACCATACCAAGTACTAAGGGGAGGGGAAATGATCTAGCCCATCCCAGACAAGGCCCTCATGCCATCTTCGTGAATTGCTTCTCCAAGGGTTAGAGGAAATAGCCAGTTCAGATGCTACCTCCCTCTTGAGGGCTTCTTGGATCTCCCCCCAGCCAGAAGTGATTGCTTTCTCCTCTGAATTATCGTCTCAATTTGTTCATTCCCTCTCTTAGCTCCTTACTACTATTTGAGCTATCCTGGCATGTGACTATTGGTCCTTAGAGTCAGGGACAGAATAATGTTTATCTTTGTATTTCTGTCAGGACCAAGCATGGAGTGGTTGCTCAGTAAATATTTGCTTGAATGATTGAATGAACCATCGTAGTTGTTTGTCCTTTGTTCTGGAAAAGGACCCTGACATCAGAGAGGCCATGACATGCAAGTAAATTGGATTTAAGTGAGGGAGGGCTGGGCAAGGTCACCTGCCTCACTTTCCCCTCCAGTGCCATCTGGGTCCAATGGCCAGATACAGATCGGGACAACTGGATACTTGGGAGACCTTTTCCTTTTTAAGCTAGTCTTGAACTAAAGATTTGCTGAAAGAGTAAACATTTATTAAGGTTCTGCAGTAGACCTGGCTTTGCACTAAAATCTGGGACAGACATAAAAAAGTGAGATGGTACCTGCCCTCAAGCAACATAGCTTTTTTTTTTTTTTTTTTTTTTTTTTGCTAAGGCAATTGGGGTTAAGTGACTTGCCCAGGGTCACACAGCCAGGAAGTGTTAAGTGTCTGAGACCAGATTTAACTCTGGTCCTCCTGTCTTAGGGCTAGTACTCTATCCACTACTCCAACTAGCTGCCCCAAGAAGCATACATTGTAATGGAGAATGCAGTTCATTGAATTGGATGCAAGAGAAGAAAATTTTAGTCTAGAGAAACAAGGAGATTGGGATTTCCAGATTTTGTTGCAGATTTCTCCTTTTTATGTGTCCCACATATTCTAGTTCATCTGGTCTGTCTTCTCTTCCTTGAACCTGGCATTCCACCTCCCACTTCTAAGCTTTCACCCCGTGTCTAATATTTAATTCTTCTTCATCTATGCTTCTTTGGCTCCCTAGTATCCTTTAAAGTTCAATTCATGGGTCACCTAAGGAAGTCTTTCTTGATCCTCTTAGTTATTAGAGTTCTCCCTCATCAAATTTTATACACATACACGTACATGTCTGTATATATGTATATACACATATAAACACATGTAATTGTGTGTACACTGAGATATTTATTAATACAAATAGACATTTGTGTGCATGTGTATATTTATTATAAATATAATATATATATATTAAATATACATATACATATATATGAAGCTATTTGTTTCTGTTTACAATAGAATGACAGCTGAGAAAAAGGAATGCCTTCTGTTCAGTGCCTTAAGCACTAGCATGATGCTTTTATGCTTTTTTTTATTAACTAGAATGGTAATTATATGAAAGAGGGCATTCCCTGTGTAGCAGTTCCCTCCACCAAGCCAGAGAAATCAAATTCTCAGTCATTTACAATGCAAGACCTGCTGACTTAGCTAGAGTCACTCATCCATTATGTGTCAGAGGCAGGATTTGAACCCAAATTTTCTTGATACAAAGGGTTTTCTCTTTAATTTACAACACTATGTTGTGCATTTTGCATGCAGTGGCTGCTTAATAAATGCTTGTGAAGGTAGATTCAAATTTAAGGGAGCAACAGCAACCTGGAAGCCCTGTCTGATGAATGGGGATTATGGGATTTGCTCACGCTGTTTTGGGGAGCATGTGTGAGTGTGTGTCCATGTGTGTGTGTGTGAATACAATCACACCTCACTCATCCAGAACTCAGCTCTCCAGCAACTAAATCTGAGAAAGAGACACCATGTAGTGGAATGAGAACTAGCCTTGCTGTCCCAGGAGGAAGGTTCTAGTCCTGGCTCTGCCATGTGTAACCATGGGAGAGCCATTTCACTCCTTTGTCTCAATTTTTTCAGCAATAAAATGAAATAATAACAGTTATACATCTAAGAATTATTATGTAGACAGTATTTTATGAGCCTTAAAGCACTACAAAATGAGAGTTTTCCACATTAACCTGTCTAGAACAAAGCAGAAACATGGTGGGAGAAAATGGAGAAAGACATAACGAAAATATAGTGGAAAAACACTGGAGACAAAAGACCTGAGTTCAAATCTTAGCTCAGACAATAATTACCAGGGTGATTTTGAACCAGTCATTTAAACTCTCTGGACCTCGGTTGCCTTGTCTGTAAAATGAGGTAGTCCATTCTAGTTCCAAAGCTGTGATCCAATGAGGCCCAGGCACCTTCAAAACCTATATATTTTACACATAGTAGAACCTTCTCAAACCCTCATTCGGATCTATTTACTCTTATTTTAGATACACTTCTAACAGTTTATTCTCAAGTCCAGAGAAGATTAGGCTCAACTAATTAGGACTACAAGATTCAGAGCAAAAGGGGCTACTTAAGACTAATTAGCACCGAGGCAGGAATCTCCTCTATAATGTTCAAGCTCCATGTGGAGACCTCTAATGATTGGAGCTCTCTCCCTCCCTTCTCTCTCATTTATGGTATTTTTGCATCGTAAAATCATGATTTGGAACTGGAAGACTCTAACCCACCTTCCTCACCAAGCTGACACCAGTAGTGAATGGAAGCCCACTCTGGGACAGCTCCATGGCTGTCCTGACTCATCAATAAGCTTTGATTATCTAAGTAAATAAGAGAATTGGCATTTTAGAAAGATTTGTGTTGATCCCATCAAAGTTGGAGCATTGCAGAGCATCCTGGATGAGACCCATAATTCCTCAGAAAAGTTCGCCTAACCATCCAACTGGGAAAGAATAAGTAGATGAAGATTTGTCAACTATTGCTCGGACAGATTATCCTAAACAGCTGGATGGGCTATCTATCAAACTCATCCTGGGTGTAAGATACCTTGAACAGACACCGCAAGTGGATAGTGAGTTGGACACATAACTGAACTGGACAAAAGGAAGTAGGATTGCTTTGAGATATTGTATTTTAATGACCCCAGATGTCTACCTACCTGAAACAAAATCCATTCTTCCAAAGGCCTTAGATGGTTGTATAATGTATTGTAGTGTCAAGGAAAAAAATTAAAAATGAGTACCCCCTCCCAAAGGATAGTGGAAGGGGAGATTTGTTGAACACAAATTAACTGTATGACTTTATAAACTAGGAATTACCGTGGCAAAATGAAGGCCATCTTCAAAGAAATGTACGAGCAAAAAATACCTGGTCAAATGGGGAGAATTTTAACTCCAAAGGCACCATGGACAGCTCCCTTAGGACCATAGATAGTTCTGGGGGCTGGGTGTGGTGATATCAGAGAAATAGAGGAAGCACCTTGGAGAGCTAGCTCTAAAATCCAAGGATCTGTGTTCAAATCTCACCTGGAATACTACCAACGTGTCCCTGAGTATACATTTCATATTTCCAAATCTAACTTTACTCCTTTATAAAATGAGGTCCCTTCCAATTCTAAAGCTATGATCCCCATTCCTACCCACCCCCAAAAAAAACTATATAGAGAGACATGAATATGACTTGCCCAGGATGGGCTGCAATCTCCATCACTGAGGGAATGTCTGCATCAGCAGAGTCACAGATCCACTGACATATTTGTGTACTTCCACCCAAAATGCTTACATATTTGGAAAAGGCAGAGAGGGGGGAAATGCTTAAGACACTTGACCCTCAGGAATTCAGAAAACTACCAATAAAAGCCCATTCCCAGAGGTTTCCAGATGGCCCAGGTATTGCTGTGGTCCTGGCCTGCCTGCAGTGAATTCCTCTATCCCTAACCTCTATTTGCATGCTGATGTCACATAATTACAGTGGGTATTGCTATGGAAACCAGAGCTACACATTTTCTCCTACCAATTTATCCTTTTTTCTGCCACTACCTATTTCTCTGGAATTAGCGCATTGCTCAAACTGCTGTTGACCTTCTAATTCCCTCTTTCCAATCTGGAAAGGATCCAGAGAAAACAGCAGAATAAGGAAAGGACCAGAAAATAGTGACATGATTCAATTCGTGCAATCCAATAAATCTTTATTGAACACATTGGATATTTAGTTCAACAGATGAGGAAACTGAGGCTCGAAGGGATTAAGTGATTTGTCCTAGATCGTGAAGATAACAAGGGCAGAGTTTCTTAGTATAGTGATTTATTTGGTTTTTTATTTTGTTTTGCAAGCCAGTTGGGGCTTCTTCCATTTACAGCTAGAAAGAGCATTAGAGTCCAGTTCTCTCATTTTATAGATTAAGAAACCAAATCATGAAGAAATAAAATGACTTGCCCAGAATCACAGCTAATAAGTATTTTGAAATAGAATTTGAACTCAGCTCTTCCTGAGTCTAAATTTAGTGCTTTAGTTACTAGGCCCTGGTAGCAGGAGAAACTTCCTATATTATTTCCCAGAGTCACACAACTAATAAGAGTCTTGAAGTAGAATTTGAACTCAGGTCTTCCTGAGTCTAAGTTCAATACTTTAGTTACTAGGTCCTAGTGACAGGAGAAACTTCCTATATTTGAGTCCCAACCTTCTTGCTTTCCTAACTGCATGACTTTGGACAAGTCACTTAATAACCTCTCTATGCCTCAGTTTCTTCATCTGTAAAAATAGGGAAATGTTTGATAGGAAGAGTAGTTGGGCTAGACACAAAACAAGGGGCAAAGAATGACAGGTTGGCATCTTCAGAATGTCAGGAGAGAGGAAGATCATCATCATCATCATCATCGTCAAAATTTTAGTCATCACAGAAAGGAAGGCAGATGGAAATTAAGTGATTTATCCAGGCTCACACAGCTTTGTGCCAAGCTTATGGGATGGTGTGAGCAAAAGTCCCCCAAGAGCAGCCGGCACAGGTGGGTTAAAGTATATAAAAACAACTCCCACTCTGAGGGATATCATGGTCACTAGGAAAGATGATAGGCTTAAGAGAAGGACCGTAGGAATTCACCAATCCAATCACCTCATTTTATAGATGAAAAACTGGGGTGCAGAAACTTGAAATTATTTGCTCCAAATCACCCAGGAGATAAATTCCCAAATCAGGGTTCAAACCATATCCTTCTGTCCTTGCTGTTTCCCATGCTGCTTGTTGCTTATCTTGGCTGACTTTGTGAGGGTTTTATGAAGACAGTAGAGAAATGGAAGTTATTCTCCTTCTTAGACCTCCTCCAACTTCCAGCTATCACCATGGCTTTCAGAACAAAATAGGAGAGACATGGAGCACCACCTTCACAGGAAAATAGAGGGGGAGGTGAGAAAGGGGGATGTCTTTTCTCCATTTGTTCCCCATGCTTGGAATGCTCCCCCTCTTCACCTCCATCCCTTGGAAGCCTCATTTTGCTTGGAGACTTGGTTCTGGTTCCAGTTCCCAGTTGCTCCCAACCCATCTTGTATTGCTTTTGTAAAGAATAGGGTTAGAGGAACAGCTGGGTGGCGCACTGGACCAGCCCTGAAGTCAGGAGGACCTGAGTTCAAATCTGACCTCAGACACTTAACACTTACTGGCTGTGTGACCCTGGGCAAGTCTCTTATCCCCAATTGACCCAGCATAATAATAATAATAATAATAATAATAATAATAATAATAATAATAATAATAATACGGATAGAGATTGGACCTGAGAATTCAGTGGGAAGGAACTCTCCAATGAAGAGATTTCCTGGCCAAGGCAGGTTTGCCCCTTCTCTGCAACTCCTGTTCATAGAACATTCCCTAGGTCACTGATATTAAGTGATTTGCCCAGTCAGAACAGCCAACTGTGTCTGAGGCAGGATGGGTCTTATGAGGCTAAAAAAAAAATCTCACCTCAGATGAAATGAGCTATGTGGTCAAGCCATGACCTCTCAGCCTCAGTTTCCTTATCTGTAAAGTGTGAGAGTTAGACTCCATCATCTCCAAGGTCCTTCTAAACTCCAAAGCTATGGTCCTATAATCAACCCAGGTCTCCCTTCTTCAAACCCGGATGTATATGCACTCCACCACGAGACGTCTCATTTTGCATCCAGTTCACACATCTTTAGGCATTTGTCTGTTGTCTTCCCCATTAGAATGTAAACTCTTAGAAGGGAGGTCTGATTCCATTTTGCCTTTAGTGCTTGGCACAGAGCCTAGTATATAATAGGTGCTTAATAAATGTTTATAGATTATTGAGTTGGTTGTTTGAATGATAGACAGCCTTCCTAGATTCTGCAGCTGAAAGACTCTCCTCACTTTCCTACCCTACCTGCTCCTCCCTCTGTCTCCTCAAAGAAAAGGGAAAGGAAATAAAAGGAAAAATTTCTTTGTATGCCCATGGATGGGTTTTTTTCTCCCCCAAAAAAGGGACTCAGCAAAGGATTTAATGAACTCGAAGGTTCATTGAGGTAGAAGAGATAGAAATAATAAAGCGACATCAAAAGAAGAGATAGCTTCTGGTTCCACAGGGGAGCTGGGAGGATGCTGAAAACTGGGGGGGGGGGCAAGATTCCACATGCAGGGATTGAGTTTCTGCCTTGGTCGAGGGGAACCCTGCATGCATTGTCTGGTTTTTCTTTTCCCCTGGAATCATCAGACACGGGCTGTGTGATCCAAGCTGTGCAGGGGGGGTTGTAGCCCAACATTGGACATGAAAGGCAGCTGCTGAGAGGGAGGGACTGAGGGTTTGGGATGTGAGATTGAGGGGGCAGGGAAAGAGGGACCTCAGTGTGTGTGTGTGTGTGTGTGTGTGTGTGTGTGTGTGTGTGTGTGTGTGCAAAGTAAAGCAAGCTGGGAAGCCTGAGGCATGTTGGGACAAGAGCCAAGCCCTTTATTACCCAGAGGGTGAGGACTTGAGGGCAGTTATGAGTCTTGCTGACCTGAACCAGGCAGATTCAATACGGTTTCCAATCAATAGACATTTATTGTGCGTACACGATATCTTGGGGAGAGGTGATAACTCTGCTCTGTGGTAATCTCGGTCTGTCCTGACTGCGATATCTCCGCTGTATTCTTTGCTATTAAAGGCAGCCAGGTGTGGTGGGCCGAGGGACTGGGAGCAGTCGGTCTGGGCCATGATATGGGATGGAGGAGAATTTAATGTGAATGAGGTAGAAATTGAGCTGAGCCTCAGGAAGGCAGGACAGATAGAGAAGGGATGCAGGAGCAAGGATGATCACAGAATCCTTGGGGGCAGTGAGCAGGAAACCAACCCAAATGGAATAAAAGGTCAAGGTTTTCCTGCAAGATGAGGCTTGACTCGAGACCCAGAAAAATCAGGACCAGGGACAAGAAAAGATCCATGGAATTTGAGACTTCTGGCAGGTTTTAGAGGGAATGAATGGTTATTATTAATAGAATAGAATTAATTATAATGTCATTAATATTGTACTATAATTAATAGTATAATCAATTAATTATATAATATCATAAATAATAACAACAATAATGATTAGCATTTATATAGCTTTAAGGTTTGCAAAGAGTTTTCCATATGTTAACTCATTTGATCCTTGCAGTAGTCCTAGGAGGTAGGTACTGCTATTATCCCCATTTTATAGAAGAGGAAACTGAGGTTAAACCAAGTCAAGTGACTTGCCCAGAGACAAACAGCTAGTAAGAGCCTAAGGAGGTTTGGATTTGAACTCGGGTCTTCTGAACTCTGCTCTCTCCAGAACAGCAGATAAAGAAGTAGAACAGAAGCTTGTTGAGGACAGGAACTGTCCCAGGCCAGTCTTTGCATCCCAACACCTTGCACCTAGGATATTAATATGTTGCTATAGAATAATATAATATTGCCTGGTATAGTCCAGTAGCATGGAACTGAGCTTGAAGGTGTTCTGAATTCCTAGAACCCAGACTCAGACATACCCAGGAAGTGGTCACACAGCCTCTCCTCATCCTTAGCAAGTTTGGACCTCTGAACCCAAGTCTGCCTCTCTATAACTCGCCTCCACCCAACAATCCTAGTCCCTCTCTCTAGATTGGGTTAAATGGCCTTCTTCTTTTGGACCTGAGATCAAATCCCAGCTTTGGGGTTCTTGGACCTCAGGGCCTTCATCATTTCCTTAAAAGGTTGGGCTTGATCTAAATGAATGGTGTCCCTTCAGCTCTGCTACATCTTCAATCCTCTGACCTTGGCCAAGGCTCTTCCCCTTTCCCAAGCACCGCAGGACCCATGGGCTTCCCCCTTCCTGGTCTTCTCCCTGCCTTCCCAGTCTTTCCCTCCCCTCCCTGCTGCCATCGGGGACTTGGCCCCCGTAGGAGTTGAGTCAGTATACGGCATTGTGAGACTTTGATGGGTGCCATTTACTTTCCTCCTTGCCCTCCTGGCCCATCATGGGGCCTTAAGACAAGGGCTAGCTGGAGGCTGAAAGAAAATGAGACCTCCAATCGCAGCCTCCCTCCCTCCCATTCCTGGAGGCTAGGGGATGCCCCCCATCTGAACTAGCACCAACCACAATGGATCACATCAGGAAAGTCACCTTTTGTTCCTGCTTTGAGAAAATTAGAAAGGAAAGGGGAAAAAGGCATGAAAGGGAAGATAAAAGGCAGAACGAGACTGGCTGGCACTTTGTTTTATAATGGGAATGTCTGCTAGGGTTGGGTGGCTCTGGCCTTAGAACATTGGCTTTTGAAGGCATGCATTAGCTATTTAGCATGGTGGGCTATGCTTCAGAGAACCAGGATTTAGCAGCCTGAGTACTCCAGGGAGTAGAGGGGAGCAGGACCTCAACAGCCTATCCCCCAATACAGAGCACTGATTCCCAGCATGAGACCTTTGGTCATGACCTAGATGGTTCATCCATTGGAGGAAACTCCCATCATACATGGTACAGTGGGAAAGTCATGGGATTTGAAGTTGGAAGGGCTGGATGTAAATCCTACTTCTTCCCTTTGCTCTCTTTGCAAGTCCTAAAATCCCTTAATTTTTTTGAGCCTTAGTTTCCTCATCTGTAAAATAGAAGCAGTAGACTAGAAGGTTCCCTACAGCTCTAAATCTCTGATTCTATTATCCTCTATTGATTAAGATTGGTGATTGGTCCAAGATGAACTTAAATAAGTCAACCAGACTAATGGGCCAAAGTCTAATTTAGGATTTTCCAGGGCTTTGAGAGGTCAAGTCATATGAGGAGGGTCACACAGCCAGTGGTGACAGAGACAAGATTTGCGCCCAGACCACTGTATCCTGAGACTTTCTCTCTAACCATTAAACTACACTGTCTTCTTGTTATGGCTATGACACATAAACATTGTTCTTACCCACTCTCTCCAAAAATTCCATAGGATTGATTTTTACTAACTATGTGACCTCAGGCAAGTCCTTGCATATAAATTGAGGGGCATGGACCCAAATGGACCTCAGAGGCCTTGGAGTCCAACATTCTCATTTTACAGATGAGGATACTCAGGGAGGCAATGGGTTTCAGGATCATAGACTCATGGAACTCTAGCTAAACATCAGAGCTCATTTTGTCTGACACCTCTATTTTAGAGGTGACCCATCCAAGGTTACACAGGGGTGTGTAGGAGTGTTGGATTGGAATCCAGATCTTTCCATTTTAAATCCAAAGAGCTCTCCATGGTATCACAGCTAGACAGATAGCTAAATAGATAGATAACTACCTGGCTAGATAGATAGATAGATAGATAGATAGATAGATAGATAGATAGACAGACAGACAGACAGACAGACAGACAGACAGATAGATAGATAGATAGATAGATAGATAGATAGATAGATAGATAGATAGATAGATGATGGATGGAGATAGATATAGATAGATGAATTAGATAAACAGATGAAAGGTTGAATGGATGGATAGATGGAGAAATGAATTAGATAAAGAGAAAAAAATAGGTAAGTAGATAGATGGATAGATAAATGCATGGATAGAAGGATTAGATAGACAGATGGATGGAGAGATGGGATGGATGGATTAGATAGACAGATGGATACATGGGATGAAGAAATAGATGGATGGATTAGATTGATGGGATATATGGGATGGATGGATTAGATAAACAAATGAACAAATGGATAGATGGATGGATAGATAGATAGGTAGACAGATAGACATAGATAGATAGATAGATAAATAGATAGATGAATAAATGGATGGATGGATAGATAGAAGGACAGGTAGATAGATAGATGGACAGATGAATACATACATATGTGTAAATATATGTGTGGGTATATATATATACACATACATACATGTGTGTGTGTGTCATAGAGATAATGTCAGATGTTTTATCACCCACAAATTATCCCAGCAAGCTGATGGATCTAGCTTAGAGAGCTCACCCGACTAGGAGAAAGCAGGGAGATGGGCCCGGGGAAGGAATCAGAGCAAGGTGAAGAGAAACTGATGGGAATCAGTGGAGAAAGAGGAAACCTATTTGGCAGGAACGGAGGGAAGGAGCCCTAAGGCCAGAGGCAAGCTGCCTGTGTTTCCAAAGAAAGATAGAAGGGAAGCAACCGGGAACCAGTGGAGAGGCAGGAGGAGGGAGGGGAAGGAGTGGGCTCTGTCAGAGCAATACAAGGAGAAAGATATTTTCAGAATCAGCGGTCTTCCCGTTAGACCGCATCTGTATTCTGCTCCTGTGTCTGAGGCCCACGGGGACCCGGGGAAATGGAGCTCCAGGCCATGGAGGAACTGGAGGCTGAGAAGTGATCCGCCTGGCACTCGTCACCCACTGGGATGTACCCGGACTTAGAAATGCCGTGCTCACGGCCCGTCTCCCCCTCCTATCCCTTTCAGGCCCTTCCTCGTGCTGCCCCCTCTGATGGAATGGATCCGAGTAGCCGTAGCTCACGCTAGTCACCGACGCAGCTTCTCCATGGACAGTGACGACGTCCGTCAGGCCGCCAGGCTCCTGTTGCCAGGCGTGGACTGTGAACCCCGACAGCTCAAGTAAGTCCTTGGCAGTGGGAGGGAATGGGGAGGAAGGGAAGGGAGAGGGCAAGGGGGAGAGAAGGACTAGTGATGGCATCCACAAGCCGGCAGCCTCTGCCCGCTGCCTTCCTCAGGAAATCCAGGCACTGAAAAGGAAAGCCCATTGAGACAGCCGGCCGGTTCCGCTTCCTGATTGAGCCTGAGCCCGGCCCCCCCATTAACGGTGTTCAGGAGACAGTAATCTTTCTCAAAAGCCAATTCTTGGGTCCAGTGTTGGGGGGGCAGATTATTAATGATGAAGAGCACTTGAAACTGGGAATCATTCTCTCGGCATTCACTACCCTCCATTCTGCCAGCCTTGGGAGACAGTTTATAGGCATTCAAATATTTTTCATCACTCCAACTGCCCATGAGGATACCTTCAACAATAGAAACACACTTGATCCAAAAAAAAGGCTCTTTGGTCCCCCAAGATAAAATACTAAAGGAGAAGAATAATTATTATGAATGTTTATTGGGGGCTGATGTCAGTTTCTTTCTCCTCTATCTTTCTCTCTGTGTCTCTGTCTGTCTCTGTACTTCCTTCTTAAAATTGTCTAACAACGCCCTTAGAGAAGAGATGCTCAGTCTGTAGCTGAATGTGCTAGAACCCTGCTTCCCAGAATGCAAATGATGGGGGGGGGCACATCCCCCAGGGCATCTCTGATCAGCCTGAAGTTCGTTCCTAAGGGCACCAGCCAAGGCTCTTAGGCTTTGACAATAGCAATCTGTCAACGGGGGAAATTATTCATAGGCTCAACTTGCTGGCCACTGTCCTTTGGGTCTGCTGCAGACTCCCTGGCATTCGAATGAGGGCTCATTTCTCCTCAGGTGACAGATGCTGGGTCTCTGAGCACAATGCTCCGAAAGCCAAGCTTGGCAGGAGCCATTTCTCACCTTAACTCAAAGGAGGGGGAAGGAGGCAGGGGAAAGAAGCCAAATTTAGAGCCTTGGGATCTGGATTCAAATCCTAATCCAGGGGGACTCTAAAATGGCTCTTTAATCTCTCTGGGATGCAATTTCCTCAGTTGTAAAGGAAGCCGGTGAGGTTCAGCTCCAGATGTAGGAGTCTGCGGTCCAAGTGAAGGATTAATAATAACAGCAAAATATTAGTTTGACAATTTAAGGACATTTTTCCCATAACAATTTCAAGATAGGCAGAATAAATATTTAATAGGTAAGAAAATAATGTGCAGAACTGTTATGAAATTTTAGCATGTGCCAACCCTATGAGATCCATATTGTTATTATTCCCATTTTCCAGATGAAAAACTGAGCCTCAGAGAGTAAGTAGCTTGCTACTCAGTATCTCTGTATCTCTGACTCATTCTAATTAGCTCTGAATGTTTCAAAAAAAATAGTTTTCCTCATTTAGAGAGAACTAGACTTCTGCCTTCCAGGGCTGATTTGGCTGACTTTCAGATCAGGGTTATATGGCTAACAAATATCAGAAGTAAATTTGATTTGATTTTGCTGAGGCAATTGGGGTTAAATGACACAACTAGGAAGTGTTAAGTGCCTGAGACCAGATTTGAACTTGGATCCTCCTGGACTTCAGGGCTGGTGCTCTATCCACTGCACTACCTAGCTGCCCCTCAGAGGTTGATTTTTGAGCTGAATTATGTTCGTCACTAAAATTCCTAAAGCACTTTGAAGTCTGCAATGTTTTTTTCCATTTCTCATTTAGCCCAGGGAGGTAGAAGCTGTGCTATTATTATCCCCATTTTGTAGATGAGAAAAGAGAGATCCAGAGATGTAAGTTGAGATCACACAGACAGTAAATGTCAGAGTCTGGATTTGAACCCAGACTTCTGGCTCGAAATCCATTGTTTCTTCTATCATACTAAGCAGGAGTCACCAAGGCTGTGCACCAGATGGTTATCACCCTGTCCCCCTTAAGTTCTGAGCCCAGAGCGAAGGTGTCCTCCTTGGAGAAAGGGTCCTCAGATTGCCCCTTGAAATGTCAACCAGTCAGAGCATGTGGCTATCCCCTACACCCACCCCACCTGAAGATTTGTGGGAAGGGCAACTTCTCACTGCAGAACATGGGAGGGGGAAGACAGCCTGTGCCCAGAGAAGTCTCGTTCTCCTTTCTGGGCCACATTTTTCTGCAGAATTGGGGGTGGGAAGGTGTCTAGATTATTATCCCAAGAACCTTATTATTCCTATTCATTCCCGAGCTGCCAACTTTTTCTTTCCCCTATCATATGTTCCATCTTCCTGGCCCCCAGGCCTGGAACACTCTCATCCATTCCCTCCACTTCCTAAACCCCCGGCTTTCTTCAGAGCTAGAATTAATGTCTTCCACAACTCGAGTCTTTCCTGATCTCCTGCCCCTGATACTAATGACCCCCCAAAAAATACTTTCCCTTAAGAGAATTAGGGATTCTGTGAACATCAGGAACTCTAGGGGAAGGGCATTCAGGCTACTAGGTCAGGCTGACATCCTCTCCCAACCATGGAGAGGTGATAAGAGCCAAGATGTCAAACTCGGATGTACTCGGACCACTAATATGTTCACAAGGTTCCTTTAGGGACACACTGATTAAGTTTCAAAATGTAATGTTTTTATATATATATATATATATATACATATATATATATATATATATATGCATATATATATACATACACACACATATATAAAGAATATATATATATATCTTTTTATATTTTTTATGTATAAATCTTTTTATTTATCTTGTTAAATACTTCCTAATTACATTTTAGGCTGGTTTGGCTGCAGGAGTATGGGAGGTAGTTGTAAGCTACATGCCTCTTGTCTGAGCATGAAATGAAACTTACCCATAGTCATATAGCCCAAAAGGCAGAATTTGAACTCAGGCCTTCCTCTCTCCACTCTGCACTGAGCCATGGTGACTACTTTGTGTCTATTTTGTATTTAATCGTCAGAACAGTTATACATACTGTATTTCTCTGATAGAATGTAAACTCCTTGAAGGCAAGATTATTTTTGTCTCAAAGAGCAGCTAGGTGGTACCATAGTGCAGAGAGAACACCAGGATTGAAGACCTGAGTTCAAATGTGCCCTCAGATACTTCCTAGCTATATGACTCTGGGTAGGTCATTTCATCCTATTTGCCTCAGTTTCCTCATCTGTCAAATACACTGGAGAAGGAAATGGCAAACCACTCCAATATCCTTGCCAAGACAACCCCAAATGGAGTCATGAAGATTTGGGCATGATTGAGAATGACTCAACAAAATTGACAGTTAGCAAATCAATAAATATTTTTAACACCTACATATGCTCGTCATTATGCTAAGCTTTGGGGATACAAAAAAGGCAAAAGATTGTCTCTGCAATTAATTGAGGAGCCCACAATCTAATTAATAGGGCAGCAGCATTGACAGCTAGGGGGCTCCATAGTGGATAGGGCATGAAATATGAGTTCTCATCTGGGTTCAAACTCTTACTAGCTGTGTAGTCTAGGCCAAGTCATTAAACTGTATCTGCCTAAGTTTCCCTATCTTAAAAAGGATATAATAATAGCACCTATCTTCCAGGGTTGTGGGGATCAAAATAAGATAATACAGGCAGTTAGGTGGCACAGTGGATAGAGCACCAGCCCTGAAGTCAGGAGGACCTGAGTTCAAAATCTGGCCTCAGACACTTAACACTTCCTAGCTGTGTGACCCTGGGCAAGTCTCTTAACTTTTGCCTCAGCAAAAAAAATTAAAAAAAAAAGATAATATTTGTGAAAACTGATAGTGCTCTAAAAATGTTAACCATTATTATCTTTGGTACCTAGTACAGCACCTGGAGCTAGGAGATGCTTAATAAGTGCAGGTACTTAATAAATCTTTGTTGAATAAATGAATGAACAAATTATCCTTGGTGTGAGACATACACACACACACTGGAGTGATTTGCTATTTCCTTCTCCAGCTCATTTTACAGGTGGGGAAACTGAGGCATACAGGGTTAAGTGACTTGCCCAGGGTCACAGATAGTAAGTATCTAATGTTAAATTTGAACTCAGGATGAGGAATCTTCTTGACTCTAAGCTTGGCATTCTATGACCCTAGCTGACCCTTAGATCCAGATGATATGGATTTAAATCCCACCTCTGCTACATACAACCTGTGTAATATTGGGCAAGTTCATCTGCAGAATGAGGAGCCTTATAGCTCTAATTTTATGATTTTTTTTTGTTTTGTTTGTTTGTTTATTTTGCTGAGGAGGCTATTGGGGTTAAGGGACTTGCCCAGAGTCACACAGCTAGGAAGTGTTAAGTGTCTGAGACCAGATTTGAACTCGGGTCCTCCTGACTTCAGGGCTGGTGCTCTATCCACTGTGCCACCTAGCTGCCCCAAGTTTTTTTTTTTTTAATTTTCAAAACATATTCAAGGATAATTTCTCAGCATTGAAAAACCTTGTGTTCCAATTTTGCACCTCTTCCCCTCCCCTCCTCTAGAGGGCATGTAATCCAATATATATTAAACATGGTAAAAAATATAGATGAGACTCTCCTTCACGACCAGCTTTCTTGATAGAGCAAGTTCCCCTAAGGAAAGCTTTCACCTTTGTTTATGATGATCATCTCTGACTCAGCCAGGTACATTTCCCAGGCTCCTATTGGAATCTTCTGAAGAGTCTAGAAACCAAAGTATGAATCCAATGTGTGCCGTGAAGGCGAGTCCATTCTCTTACTGGTCTTTCCATGGGCCCAGCCCAAACCTGAACCTTAAATGCAATTGAGCTCTTCAAACCCCCGTCTCTTTCGGAGGAATGGAAAGTTTCTTTCATTACTTTTACATTTCCAAGTCTGGTTTTTGCTCCCTTCAGTTTTGTTAAATCTCAGCTGGACAGACAGAACAGTTTTTATGAGCCTCAGTTTTCTCATCTGTAAAATGAAGACATTGAACTTCAATCTAGGACTCGACACCTTAGAATTCTAGTCAGTAAAATGAGAGGGTTGTAATTAGAGTGTCTCTAAGAACCCTTAATAGCTCTCAAGACTCTGATCATCCTTCTTTCTGGATAGATTTTTGATCTCCAGGAAGAGAGTGACTGAAAGTGGCCCACAGCTCCCGCTGTGGCCCCATAAGTGGAGTGTAGGCCGGCCCCGTCCATGGGCTGACCTCTTTCCTCTTTCAATAAATGGCTCTCACCAAGTGTCTTCGCACTGTGGCGCTCCAAAAGGGGACTTTGAAACCGGTGTTTGACCCTGGAGAGTGGATGACTTATGTAATTACCCGCCAGCTGCCAACCCTCTCCCTGGGGGAGGGAGGCCACAAAGTGGAACACGGGCAGGAACAAGTCAAGTGTTCTGAGGCAAGGCGAACACTCGGTGGGGGCTGCCGGGGTGACCTTGGTCAGCCGCCTCCTCTCTGTTTCTGCTTTTCTCAGCTTCAAGAAGACCTTGTGGAGAGGGTGTGAGCTTGTTCCCAAGGAGGATAATTGGTTGCAGCTGCAGAATCTCAGCTGATTAGGCAGTTTATTGATCTTTGATAAAAATATCAAAAACCTAAATCTGCTCACTCAGAATCCCTTTTTGGGTACTTTTTATTTGAAAGGAAACCATGTCCTATGAGAAGCAGTCACCCTTGTAGGAAGAGGGAATGTTTATTTTGAAGGAGAGAAGATGGGGTGGAGAGGCAAACTCACAATTGTGCAGGCAGAGGATCCAAGTTCAAAATCTTCCTCTCATGCGTTGTACATATCTAGCAGTTTGCATATTGTCTTCCCCATTGGAAGTTCCTTGAGAGGGGCAGGTAGATGGTGCAGTGGTTAGAGGACTAGCCCTGAAATCAGGAGGACCTGAATTCAAATCTGATCTCAGACATCCTGGCTGTGTGACCCTGGGCAAGTCACTTAACCCCAATTGCCTCAGCAAAAAAAAAAAAAAAAAAAAAAAAAAAAAAAATGTTCCTTGAGAGAAAGGACTTTCTTTGAATCTTCAGGGCTTAGCATATTGGCTGGCTTATAGTAAACACTAAATAAATGTTTTTAAACTCCTAAATTACCACTTACCTCCCTAGACCTCAGTTTCTTCATCTGGAAAATGAGGGAAGGGGTAAATAGAACCACTGAAGTCCCTAAAAATCTATCACCCTATGAATCTCTCTGAATTTCAGTTGGCTGGATGAGCTCTAAAGAGCTTTTTACTCAATCATTTTCAATCATGTTCAACTCTTCTTGATATCATTTGGGGTTTTCTTGGCAAAGATACTTTGCCATGTCCTTCTCCAGCTCATCTGACAGATGAGGAAACTGAGACAAACAGGGTGAGGTGATTTGTCCAGGGTCACACGGCTAGGAAGTGTCTAAGGCCAGATTTGAACCCAGGAAGATGATTCTTCCTGATTCCAGTTCCAGCATTATGTGCACTATGGTGTTACCTAGCCAACCATCTCTGAAGGCTAAAATCCTGACCCCAGGATCCTCCTTTGGTTTCCTCAATCTGTAAAAAGAGAAGAGAGTAAGTAGGTTAACTTCCAGCTCTAAATCTGTGTTCTCTGATTTATCTGCACTTTAATGAGCCCTGAAACTATCGGAGATAGTGGCCATGGTCCCCATCTCTATAACTGATTAGTTCTGTGACGTTTCTTTAGTCAATTAGTCAATAAGCAGTTATTAAGCACCTACTGTGTGCCAGACATTGGGGGTAGAAAGAAAATAAGAGATCCTCCCTGCCTCCAATGAGGCACAAAGTAGCAGCCCTAAGGTAAATGATGCAGATGTTAATTTTAATAAGAAATCAAAACCCAGAAAAAGCTACATTTGAACCCCAGCCTTCTTGGGGTCTGGGATGGATGTGGAACTAGGGCTGGGTTCAGATCTCAGCTCTGTCACTTAATAACTTCATTGAACCTCAATTTCCCTATCTGTAAAATGAAGGTGTTGGCTTGGATTAGGCCCTTTCAACTCAAAATCTGAGTCTAAGGACCCATAACTGTCTCCCCTATTTTCCTTCTCTGGATCTGTGTTTGATAAGTTGCTCAATGAGGCAAGATTTAATGATTCTGAAGGCCCCTTTCGATCATGTTGTCCTTGGGGGGAGTGTCTAACCCTCTCTCAGGACCTGAGCTTTCTCATCTATGAAATGAGTTAGTCACCAGACTTAGTGATCTTCCGTGTCCTCTCCTGCTCTACATTTAGGATTTGGTACAAGGTGCCAGGCTACAGATGGCAGACTCTGCCAGCTACTTCTCCAGTGACATTCTGATTTCCAGTTAGTGCCAAGCCAAGCCAAGAATAGACACAGACCGAGTAACGCACTACTTTAGCGGCATATCCTCAAAACTCATCCCCAGCCTCTACTTTCCCAAGAAGAGAAGGAAATTTACAGGCAGATTCTGGGTATAGGAAGAAGGTATAGCACAGTGCCTGGCACATAGAAAATGCTCAATAAATAAGGATTGATTGATTAATTTGCTTGCTGATTGACCACAGGGCCAATGGACTTTACTCAACCATAGATACCAATCAAATATTCATTAAGAGCCTACTGTGTGATCAGCTTTTTGCGTGAATTTAGTTGGATTCAATGGATCCTTATTAATCTCTTTCTACTATGTAAAGCACAAAAAGAGGTGTTAGAAGTACAAACCTTCAACAGGCTCTGCGCTCTAGTAGTTTACATTTTGGAATCCACCATTTAAAGAGATTATTATAGAATGTATATATATATACATACATATATATATATATATATATATATACATTCTAACCATTGTTCCCAACTTCCCCTCCCCCGTAGGAAAATTGAACTCTGACCCTCGAACCACTCTGGACTCTGATAGACCACAATGGCCGAACTTTGCACTCTTCTGGCCTTCTTCACACCATGCCGTACACCCTTTCACCTAATCTTCCACCTCTCTTTTTTAGGTCCTTTTCTTCCATTAGAAAGTAAACTCTTTGAAGGCAGGTACTCTCTTTTCTTTATCACTTTTCTATCCCTGGCATTTATCACAGTAAGCTGGGTGGCTTAGTGGATAGAACTCTAGCTCTGGAGCCAGGAAGAGCTGAGTTCAAATTCAGCTTCATGTACTTACTACCTGTGTGAACTGGATAAGTCATATGCCCTTTGCCTTAATCTACTGGAAAAGAAAATGGCAAGTCGCTCCAGTTTTTCTGTCAAGAAAATCCCATGGACAGTACTGGTGTCCTCTGGTCCACAAAGCATCAGACATGAGTGAAAGACAACAAACTCTATTTTTCTTTAATATAATGAATGCTGGAAGCAGAATTTGAATCCAGGTCCTAGAAAACAGATTGGTGGTTTTTTCCCACCTTTTCCTAGGTATCTCCTCTAAGTTTCATAAAGGCAGAGAGACAATGTCTTAGGTTCATCTTCTGCTCCAATTCCATTGCGGGTATCCTCCACAGCACAAGGATTTAATCAATCCATCGACAAACATTTATTTTTCAAATAATAGCTTTTATTTTCAAAATTCATGCAAAAATAATTTTCAGCATTTACCCTTGCAAAATCTTCTGTTCCCAAATTTTTCTCCCTACCTCCCCCCAACCTCTCCCCTAGACTGCAAGCAATCCAATATAGGTTAGTCATGTGCAATCCTTCTAAATGTATTTCCACAATTATCATGTTGCACAAGAAGAATCAAATCAAAAGGGAAAAAAGAGAAAGAAAACAAAAAGCAAACAACAACAAAAAAGTGAAAATACTATGTTGTGATCCACATTCAGTCCCCAGAGTCCTCCTTCTAGATGCAGATGGCTCTCTCCATCACAAGTCTATTGGAATTAGCCTGAATAATTTCATTGTTGAAAAGAACCACATCCTTGATAAACATTTATTAAAAACCTACTGTATGCCAGACATTGTGCTAAGCACCAGGGATACAAAAAGAAGCAAAAGACAGTCCTCATCTTCAAAGAGCTTGAAATCAAACAATGATACTAAAAGCAACAATTTTTAATGTGCAGTGTATTTTCCCTCATAAATATCTGTGTATGAGGATCAGGGCAAAGAGAAAAGGAGGAAGGATAGACAAGAGTGATTAATTCTTGAGAGACAAAAATACAAATTGGAGTTGGGGTCAGGAAGAATTGATTTCAAATATCCTTCCTACTATTGATACTTATTACCACTGTGTGTCTGTATGTGAGTGAAAATGAGAGAGACACACAGAGAGAGACAAACAGACAGAAAGGAGAGAGAGACAGAAGGAGGGAAAGAGAGAGAAGCAGAGACAGAAGGAGAGAGAGGAACAGAAAGAGAGAGACAATGAACAGAGAGAGAAATGGGAGAAGAGAGAGAGAGAGACAGAGGGAAAGAGAGAAAGAGAGAGAGACAAGAGAGAAAAAGAGAGACAGAGACAGTCACTTAAAACCCTTGGGCCTCAGTTTACTCACATGGGGATCTGGCTCCCAGAGAAGTTGTAATTTGCCTTCAGTCACAATGTGGGACTTGAAATCCACATCCTCCCACCTCCAAGCTGGCTTACTTTTACCCAAGGAGCAGATGTGATGACCTGGGAACACACTTCTACCTCTCCTTTCTCCTACTCCTGACATTAATCTTAGTCCCTTAATTCCATCAGTTAGTCATTCAACAAGATCTTCTAAAGTACCTACCACATGCAGACATCCTGCTCTGTGCTCTGAGTAGACAGTTCAGCCATCAAGTCCCTTGTCCTTGTCTCTCCCCAGATCTGGATGCACCCTCAGCATCCGGTGGACAATCCAGTCCTTCCCCTTCACTTCAGAAGGTCAGCTCCTAAGGCTGAATATCCCGGGGCATATTTTTTGGCTGACTTTAAAGCTCTCCGGAGCACCACAAATAGAAAAGCAGCTCCCCTCCCCAGCCTGCTGCCTGTCCCCTTGAGTGTCCTTGTCCTGAAGATTTGGATAAAAACCACAACATGCTGTGGACCAACCTCCATAGAGATGCCGGGCTCTTCCCCTCCAACATCTATTAACTGGGTTCTGACAGCCCAGCAGTAGCCTGTCTCCTCCCGCTCCCCTTCTTCCTCCATGACCAGGATGCATGCACATTGGCACCTTCTGGATAACTTGGAAAGTTAAGAGACTTGGAAAGTCTCTTCCCTTCTATGTTCCTCTATCCTTCCCCAAGCCACTTTGCTTAAAAGCTTTAGAGGGCCAAGTGGCCATGGAAGGGACTGAGATGCCAAGGCATCTTCAATCACAGTTTTTCAGATATATTGCACCCTTTGCCTCCAGAGTGTGAAAAGCACATCGCAAGCACATTCTTGGCTTAAAACCATTCAACCGCCCTGTGTCTTCAGTGACATCTTGACCCACTTTGGAAGGAGGGCTCAGAGTTTGACACCAACAATTCCATTTCATTTAACAGCATTTACGGAGCGGCTATTAGGTGCTTGACTGGGTGTTGGGCCTACAAAGGCAGAACCGAAACTATCTCTTCCTTCGAGAAAAGTGGGAAACTTTATACTTAGGAAGATTACTTTGGTAGGTCTGTGAAGAAAGGAGTAGAGAGAGGAGAGACAGCAAGCAGGAAGATTAATTAGAAGGTTGTTGCAATAATCCATCTGTGAGTTGATGAGAGCTTGAAGTTGGTGAATAACCACATGAGAGGAGAGAATGGGAGGATTCAGATGTTCCCATTTCTTGATAGAATCAACAAATTTTGATCAGTAAATGGATCAAAGAAGGTAGAGTGTAAGGAGATTGGAGATCTAGGGATGATTCTTGGGGAAAAAATTCTTTTTTTTTTCCTTTTAAAGCTTTTTTTTTAATTTTTCAAAACAAATGCATGGATAATTTGACAATATAGACCCTTGCATAGCCTTGTGTTTCACATTTTCTCTTCCTTTCCTTCCTAGGTGGCAGACAATTTGATATATGTTAAACGTTAAAATATATGTTAAATCCAATATGTATCACCATATTTATACAATTATCTTGTTGCACAAGGAAAATTAGATTAAAAAAAAGAAAAAAGAAAGTAAATGAGTAAGAAAACAAAATGCAAGTAAACAACAAAAAAGAGTGAGAATGCTATGTTGTGATCCACCTTCAGTTCCCACAGTCCTCTCTCAGGATGAAAATGGCTCTTTTCATCACAAGATCATTGGAACTGGCATCAGTCATCTTATTGGTGGAAAGAGTCACATTCATCAGAATTTATCATCTTATAATCTTGTTGTTGCCATGTACAATGATTTCCTGGTTCTGCTCATTTCATTTAGTCCATGTAAGTCTCTCCAGGGTTCTCTGAAATCATCCTGGTGGTCTAATATTCCGTAACATTCACTTATTATTATTCACATAACCCTCACTTTTTCAACCATTCCCCAATGATGGACATCCATTCAGTTTCCAGTTTCTGGTCACTATTAATGTCCCAGTTTTCCAGGGGAATAAATTTGAAATAGTAAGCCCTAGAACCCATGTGCTCTTTGAAATTCTATTCTACTGGCAGATAGGGACATACCACCTCTCCCCTCAAGATTCCAAGGGTAGCTCTGGGAGATTGGGAGACTGATTTCCTGATATTATTGCCCATAAGCTTCCAACCATTTTATCTTCCCAAATATTCTTTAACTGCTTAGCAACTCCCCAATATCAGATATCTATTTGATCTCTTCTCAATATCAATTTGACCAGTTAAGATCAATTCAGTTTTTTTAATATTTCCCCTACTTAATAGTATTTTATTTTTCCAAGTATATGAAAAGATAGTTTTTATCATTCACTTTTATAAGATTTTGAATTCCAAATTTTTCTCCCTCTCCTACCCCAAATAGCAAGCCATCTGATAAAGGCTATACAGGTGCAATCATATTAATCATATCTCCACACTAGTCATGTTGTGAAAGAAGAATCAGAACAAGAGGGGAAAACCACAAGAAAAAAAATAGAAATAATGTCCTTCAATCTGCATTCAGTTCTATAGTTCTTTTTCTGGATGTGGATAGCCATCTTTCATCATGAGTCTTTTTTATTTAGTTTGGATCATTTCATTGCTAAAAAAAAAAAAAAAAAAAGAACTAACTCTATCATAGTTGATTATCACACAATGTTGCTGTTACTGTATACAATGTTTTCTAGTTCTGCTTACTTGTCCAGTATCAGTCAGTGCATGTAAGTCTTTCCAGTTTTTTCTGAAATCTGCCTCTTCACCATTTCTTATAGCATAATGATATTCCATTACATTCTATCAATTAGTTTTTACAAAGGGATATTTATTGAGAAAGCACAGCAAGGACAAAAATATGAAAACATGGGGCAGCTAGGTGGTGCAGTGGATAGAGCACCAGTCCTGAGGAAAGAAAGAAAGAAAGAAAGAAAGAAAGAAAGAAAGAAAGAAAGAAAGAAAGAAAGAAAGAAAGAAAGAAAGAAAGAAAGAAAGAAAGAAAGAAAGAAAGAAAGAAAGAAAGAAAGAAAGAAAGAAAGAAAGAAAGAAGGAAGGAAGGAAGGAAGGAAGGAAGGAAGGAAGGAAGGAAGGAAGGAAGGAAGGAAGGAAGGAAGGAAGGAAGGAAGGAAGGAAGGAAGGAAGGAAGGAAGGAAGGAAGGAAGGAAGGAAAAAAAATCCTCCCTGGAAAGAATACTTAGAAGAGAAGCAGAAACAGAGGAAGCTCCATGGATTCACAGCCATGTGACAGTCAGTGGGGAGAGAAAGCTTCTGACTGCTACCATCACTACCGCTACTTCTCCCCCATCTCAAAGGCATAAAGTATTTCTTCTTCACCAGAAAAAGAGTTTTTATCTGTTCAAATTTTTGAATGCACATTCAATTTTATTTCAGATGTCAATTTAAAGGTTTTTTACTTGTCATCATAATTATGCTGACTGAAACAGAGAATATCTGGACATACTCCAAGCTAGGGAGAAAAGGGGCTTCTCTATCATTCCTCTCTAACATTTCTGGAAGCAGCTCATTGAGACTCCATGTAAATATTGCAGCAAAGGGAGAACAATGTCCATGCACTAAGAGCTGGGCTCTCAATGATCAGTCCCCTCACTCAATTATTTCTCTCTGTCCTGTGCTCCAAGTTCAAATTTTGCTATTGTCAGCAAATCAGCTATGGTACTTCTTACACTCACTGTTCTTATTCCCAATCCTACAGAGTTCTCTGGGGTTCCAGGGAGATATGAATATTGTTTCACTTACTTCCCAAGTGACATAGTGAGAAAAAGTACAAAACAGTCAATGTAGCAAAAGTCCTCTCTATGCAAAGCTCAATCACCATTACCCCCCAATACAGAGTCCCTGGTGATAAAAGGGTTAAATTTTCCATTGTTCTTGGTCTAGGTACAAGGTGGCTGATGAAAAGATGGAAGGGAAGTGATGATAGCTGAACTCATGGGAGCTCATAAAATCAGAGTTCTAAGTGGGGGAGAGTCAGAGAGATGAAAAGAACATTTAATGGCTAGGAGGCAATTGGGGCACACATGCCCACAGCTGCTGGTTATTCTCTAGCTCTGTCTAGTTCAGGGAAACATCGAGCCTTCATACTGGTGTAAGAGGCCTTTAGGTGGAAACCAACCCCTGGGAAGGGTGAGAAGGAACATTCTGGACAGAGGTAGCATTGTCTAGAGTGAGTCAGTGGTGCAGGAGGAGGGAGGTGTAGGAGAAGAGAAGGTGAGAGAATGTCTGGGGAGCTTGAAGACCAAACACCTGTGTGGGAGAATCTGAATGGACAAGAGGGGCTTGGTTCCTGGGTAAGTGGGTAAGACCGTGTGAAAAACAGCAGGCACTGAGTGTAGCGTATGAGAATCAGGGCTGTGCGGGAGGGAGTATAATTCAGGGGAGAGGGCAAAGAATGGGGAGGACCCAGGTTCAAAATCCTCTTCTGCCACATGACAGTGGTGACAATGATGATGGTGGTGGTGAAAATGAGGAAGTTGGACTGGATGAAAATCTGTGATCCCAGATCTGTTTCCTCTTCTATAAAATGAAGAGTTTGGATCATTTGACCTCAAGTGCCTTCCATTCCTAGTGATCCTAAGACACTGCATTTGGGGTGTGTTTTTTTCCCTTCTATAAGATGAAGGGTTTGAATTAAGTCATCTCAAAAGGTCTCTTGCAGCTCTAAGCCAATCTTCCTATGAAAGCTGAAAAACTCAGCATGCAGGAAGGCTGAGAGACTCAGTGCATATGGCAGCTGGGACCAGCTACCATAATGAATACAAGGAATATTCGGTATGAGAGGAAAATGGCGGCTGGGTTGAGTTGTATTTAGATCCCAATTTTTTCCTGGATTTGGCTCTTCTAATATATGGGAGCCCTGGGGAATGATCAGCAGTTAGCTTTGGTCCTATTCCACTGCTGAATAGGCATTTTTTTTTTGTAGTTCCTGCTAGAGAAAATAGATTCTACCTGGAAGAGAAGTAGTACAGCACAAATCAACCTAGGGCTTAAATGGGATTGTGACCCCTCTGGCTAGAAGTCCTGCAAAGCCCAGGGCTCCACGCTGAATGCTCCATCTAAAATCAACAATCAGTCCTGGAAGGCTTCTTGGAGTAGATGTACCAGTAGCAAACTTCTCAGAGAAGGGAAAGCTATGGATTTTATGCATAAGAGGGAGGCGCAAGGGAAGTTAAGGTAACCTGAAGACAGATGGGAAGTCGTATGAAGAAGGTTAGTGAGAAAAATGGGCCAGGTATGATGGAAGTGACAAACCATTCCAGTGTCTTTGCCAAGAAATCCCTACTGGGGTCATGAAGAGTTAGTAAACCAGTGAGGGTTTGGGGGACATGAAGTATGGTGGAATAAAGTTGTACCCTTAGTCCCTTATCTTAGCACCTGGGATATTTTCAGCCTACTTTAATCATCTTCCTTCTGTCACTTATCCCTGCCTTCCCCTCATTGTCATGGAAAGAGTTTGGCACCAGAAAGCCTTGAAGTCAAATGCCAACACCACCATTTCATAGGTCACTGGACCTAGGTTTCCTCCTCGATCAAAGTAGTTAGACTATGTGATTTCTAAGGCGCTCAGTTTCCTTAATAGACATAAATGAGAAGATTGTTATTTGGTTGTATCCAACCATTTGTAGCCCCATTTCGGGGTTTCTTGACAAAGATACTAAGTAGTTGGCCATTTTCTTTTCCTACTCATTTTATAGATGGGGAAACTGAGGCAACAGAGATAAGTGATTTGCCCAGGATCCCACAGCTATTAGGTACCGAAAGTCAAATGTGACTTGCTTTATGCTCTATCCACTGTGACACATAGCTGCCTTTTGCAGACTTTAAAGCGCTCTATAAAGATGAGGTTATGATATCATCATTATCTTCTTCTAGCAAGATTACAGCCAGTCTCTCATTCTTAAGGCAGCTAGGTGGTATGAAAGATAAAGGATTGTACCTGGAAACAGGAAGACCTGAGTTCAAATGTTGCCTCGGACAATTACTAGCTTTGTGACTGTGGATCAAGTTTCTTAATCTCTGCCTCCTATAAATTAGAGATAAGAGCAATTGCTTCCCAGAATTTTTCTGGGAATAAAATGAGATGATATTTGTAAAGAGATTTGCAAATCTTAAAGCATGATGCTAGGGGTCTTGGAGAGAAAACAGACGAAATGCTGATTGTCTTCTGAAAGTCATGAATTCTTGGGTCTAATTTGTCCAACTGATCAACTCCAGGGGCCTGTGAAAGTGAAGCTAAGGCATACAATGAACAGGCAGGTGAGCTATTCCTTCCACCAAGTTCCCACCCCTATCATGGTCTGCCACCGTCAGCTGAACATGCTTGGACCATGAGCACTTTGAGATCATGTTTTCCTCCTGATTTTTAATTCTCTTTCCTCCTCAAAGACTTATAAATCTTGCCCAGGGATCTGCTGCCAAGAGCATCTTGTCAGCTTTTGCATCGGTCAGCTTGTGTTTGGCCCCATTCTCAAGAATTCACAGGAGCGAGGATGGGCAAAAGCTGCTAGGTGCTCTGGCCCTTGGAAAGTGCCAGACATCACACATTTCCTTGGCCTTGTTATAAGAGACCAGTTAAAGGGGGGCTAGAAGGGGAAGCTATTGGGATTTTCCCCCTTTCCTGATATTTTTGGCAAAATCTAAGTAGTTTTGTTTTTTTTTAAGTAAGAGGGAAAATAAGAAGGCTGAAAAGGAAGTTTCATCACATAGGACACAGTGAGATGCCCAGGAGGAAAACGTCTGCTGCTGAAGTGCCACAGAAACCACTCACTCCTTTAGTATGTTTGCAGAGGGATCCTGGAGACCATGGGATCATGACTGCAGACCTAGAGAAGATTTTAAGAGTCAATTCTAATGATCTTGTAAGAAAAATGAGGTCCTAAGATCAAGGAACCTGAGCTGAACGGGACCTTGGAGTCCATAAGTCTTGCTTCTTTGAACATCTCTCATAGTTAGCATAGTGTCTGACACATAGGAGGAGGAGTTAAATGTTTATTGACTGACTGAATGATAGAATCCAACCCCCCTCCAAACCAGGGTCCAGAGAGAATATATATTGAAAATCAGAAGGCCTGAGATCATAGACTGAATGCTTAAAGTGATCTCAGAAGCCCATGTAGTCAAAGCCACTCATTTTACAAAGGAGGAAACCAAGGTCCAGAGGTCATGGGATCCTGGACCTAATGGTGGAAGGACCTCATCTAGTCCCACCTTCTCATCTGACAGATTAGAAAATGGGGGGCTAAGGAAAAGAAGTGAGAAGTCAGGGGAGGGAGGAAAAAGCCCTGAATACATTTCCAAGCTGAATATCATTAATTAGGTCTACAAAAATAGAGGATGAAAGACTAGTCGAGATGCCTAGAAAGTAGACAAAAATCCCCCGAAAACTATTTTTAAAAATCCAAAAATTAGCTATTAAGCCCATGACCTCAAATGTCAGTCAACCCGTCAGCACGCACTTATTAAGTGTTTCCAATATGCCGGGTGTTGTCCAAAGTGAGCAATATGCAGGAAATGTCCAAAAATTGATCCCTACCCTGAAGGAGCTCATGTTCTATTGGAAGAGACAAGAACAATTCTACAAACTAGATAGACAAATGAGGGGAGGAAGGGAAGAAGAGAGAGGGAGAGAGATAGACAGACAGACAGAGAGACAGAGGAGAGAGGGAGATGGATAGATAGAAGAGAGAGGTGAATAGACATAGATAGATAAATGATAAGAGAGAGGGATAGACAGACACAGAAGAGAGGAAGAGACAAACAGAAGAGAAAGAGGAATAGACAGAGAAGAGATAGATAGATAGATAAGAGAGAGGGATAGATAGACACAGAAAAGAGGAATAGACAAACAGACAGAAGAGAAAGAGGAATAGATGGAAGAGACAGACAGATAGATAGAAGAGAAAGGGATAGACAGACAGACAGAGAAGAGAGAGGGATAGACAGACAGAGAAGAAACAGATAGATAAATGAGAAGGAAATAGAGAGGGGAGAGAGAGATGGATAAATAGATAGACAGATAGACACATAGAAGAGAGATAGGAGAGTTGGATAGATATATAGCTAGATAGGTAGATGGATGGATGGATGGACAGACAAAGACAGATTGTCAATCTATCTGACAGACAGGAAAGACAGAGACAGAAAGAAAGTGTAAATTAAAATTCTCAGAAAATGTTGTGTGTAAACAAATATAAAACATGAATAATAAGCAAGGTCAACTCAAGATTCTACTGCAAGAAAGCACTCTGATCTCTGAGTATCACTGAGACTTAGTAAAATGGAACCTATTACTAGAATGTGGCTCTTGAAATATTGTAAAGGAATAAAATAGTTAAAGGGGGCAAGAAGAGGAGAATATAGAATGATAATATAAACCAAGATTTACTCATGTGGAAATGCAAGAACCAAAAGAGGGAGCATGAGCAAGGGCATTTGGGTGAAAATCAATAAAAGAAGAAATAAAGCCATTTTATTATCAAGGTCTACCACAGACCACCTGGACAGAAAGAGAAAATAGATGAGATATCTGGGAAACAGAGAGCACGCCTGGAATGGAGGTAGTTTAGTGATGAGAATTTTGTTATCTAGACATTTACTAGATGTCTCTCTTCTTTTTCTTCTCTGCCCTTTCCCTTTCCTTCTTTTTCTTCAAAAGAAGAGATGCTATGAGCTGCCATTTCTCTCACCTGGTATAAGGTAAAGAATTCCGGATTTCAAATCAAAAGAGCCGTGGGTTTCAAATACAGCTCTGTAATTCTGTGACCTTGGAGTAGTCACTTAATACCTCCTTGGATCTCAGTTTCTTTATCTATAAAAAGAAGGGCAGGACCAGGTAACCTCCAAGGTCTCTTTTTATCTCCAAATTGGTGATTCTGTGAACTTTGCCATCAAGGCTAATTTTCTTTCAGTGCTATTATCAGTCCCTACTAGAGATGATACTCCTTCTGTAGTGTCAAGTTTCCTCTAGGGTGACATTCTTCACTAATGGGACATACACACTAGCACCATTGTGTTCTTTCCCTTAGATTTCATTTCTCCTATTGGACTACAAGGAGCCCATTTCTACCATCAGAGTACATCTCTAAGTCTTTGCTGTTCATACTCTCATCTTTTAAGACATTATTCTCCTCACTTTAAGACATTATAGCTGATAAAGAGCTCACAAAGAGAAAAAGGCAGAGATGGAGAGATAGAGAAAGATGAATTGGAGATACAATAAAGAGATATGGAGATACAGAGATTGATCAGAGAGAGAGAGACAGAGAGAGAGAGAGAGAGAGAAGAGGAGAGAGAGAGAGAGAGAGAGAGAGAGAGAGAGAGAGAGAGAAAGAGAGAGAGAGAGAAAAGAGAGAGAGAGAGAGAGAGAGAGAGAGAGAGAGAGAGAGAGAGAGAGAGAGAGAGGGAGGGAGGGAGGGAGGAGAGAGGAGAGAGGAGAGAGGAGAGAGGAGAGAGGAGAGAGAGAGAGAGAGAGAGAGAGAGAGAGAGAGAGAGAGAGAGAGAGAGAGAGAGAGAGAGAGAGAGAGAGAGAGAGAGATAAGAAGGGACAGACAAAGAGATGGAAGAAAGGGAGAGAGAAATTCAGATAGAGAAGAGACAGAAAGAAGGCAGGAAAGTCAAAAGGAGGGAGGGAGGGGAGGAAGGGAAGGAGGGCGGGGAGAGAGAGAAAGAGGGGTGAAGGGAAGAAGGAAGGGAGAGAGAAGGAAAAAGGGAGAGGGAGGGAGGGAGAGAAACAAAGTCAGAGACAGAGAAAGGCAGAGAGAGACAAAAAAACAGAGGGATAGAAACAGGAAAGAGGGAGAGACAGAGAGATGGAAGGGAGGAAGAGAGAGAGTCAGATAAAGACAGAGAAGGCAGGAAAGACTAAAGGAGGGAGGGAGAGGGAAGAGGGAGGAAGGGAGAGAAAGATAGACAGCGTCAGACAGAGAGAGAATTTGTTTACACCTGTGATTTCCATTGATGTAGGAAACAGAAAATGAAGAAACCGTCCACTAATTATTGTCCTGGGCTTGTAATTGGTGAGCCCACCTGGCTACTTCCCAACAATCTTTATGCTATATCAAAATACCAGTCCCCCACCCCCATCAGACCCTTCACCCAGCTTTACTCCCTCTTAGAACTCTCAACACCACCATTCAATACCACATAGTATGGCCATGTCTGTCTAGTCCTGTGGCTTCATTCATTATTCCTGTGACTTGCCTATCCTAAAAATTCCTCCCTCCTACTGTCCCTTTATATGTTTTGTCTGAATTAAAATGTAAGCTTCTTGAAGGCAGGAATTCTTTGTATTTTTGTCCCCCTCAACTTGTCAAACACCATTTCCTTCCTTTTTCTTTCCTTCTTTTCTTCCTTTTTTTCTATCTTAGTTTCTTTTTTCCCCTCCATTCCTTCCTTTCTTGTTTCTTTCTTTCAATAATCCTTTTATTCATTTATTGTTCTACCAGTTTCATAAAACCAGTGAAAATGTCTATCTTTATTAATCTCTAAATGAACTGTATTTTCCTCCCAAAACCTCCCCAAGCCATGCCCAGTGAAAACTATAGAATCAGTCCCCTCTGGCTGATGGGTTAAATTTCAGCAGCAGACAGAAGTTAAGTAGTTTGGGAAGGAGACTCTTTTATTTTGAGTATCAGGGGACCTATTAGTGTTCAGCAGTGATAAAGCATTTGGACTTTATAGGAGAGGCAGTGTGGGGGACAGGATAATGCCTGGGGACCAAGGTCAGAGTCTACCTTTGCTCCTGGCTAAATGTTTCAACGCAGAATTGTGGAGTCTTGTATACTCTCCTCTGTTCTGTACATCCCAAGCTCCAGCTCCCTGGCCGTCTCGCAGGATGTTTCATCAGTGTGTTAGGGTTAGCTCCTGTATGTTTGCCATGTATGTCCCCAACTGCAGCAGGCCCTCATCTCCACCTCTTAGATTTCTTCACTTCCTTCAAGACCTCAAATCTCACCTTCTGTAGGTTTTTCCCCCTCACTCCATCCCAGGATCTTCCTTCTACTTACTCTGCCTGTAACTCACATGCACAGTTATTTAAATGGGGCATCATTTAAAATGAGAACTTGAAGCTAGGATTCTTTGTGTGCTCACTGTTTAGTATATAGCAAGTGTCTAACAAATTCACTGACTTTTTTGAACCTTGATTTCCTCATCTGTAAAAAAATTAAAAAATAAAAAAGAGGGGTCACACAGCAACAGCAATATTATACCACCATCAATTCTGATGGGCTTGACTCTTTCCAATTATGAGATGATTGAGGACAGTTACAATAATTCTGTGATGATGAGAACCATCTACATCCAGAGAGAGGACTGTGGGAACTGAGTGCAGATCACAAGATAGCATTTTCATTCATTTTTGTTGTTGTTTGCTTGCATTTTGTTTTTTTACTCATTTTCTTTCCTTTTTGATCTGATTTGTTTTGCAGCAAGATAATTGTATAAATGTTTACATATATTGTATTTAACATATATAACATATATTGGATCATTTGCCATCTAGGAGAGGGGATGAGGGGAAGAGGAGAAAATGTGGAATACAAAGTTTTGTTGAAAGTTCAACGTTTCAAAAAATTATCCGTGCATATATTTTGTAAATAAAAAGCTTTCAAAAAAAGAAAACATAATGGTAGTAGAGTTCTGCTAATAGGAAGAAAAGAAATTGGCAAGTAATATAAGCATACTCCTCTGTAGGCTGCGTCTGAGTGTTTACTAATATTTCCGATTGTTCATTCATTCAATAAAAATGTATTAAGTAAAAAAATAAAAAGTGACAGACACTGAGAAAAAAGACTAAACAAGAGCACACTCGGTGGTACGTGACGAGTGCAGAGCACCAGAAATCCTGCATTTTTACACATCCCAAATTCTTTTTTCAGAGCCTTTATCATCACAATCATACATAATTTATCCATGATTTTAAAAGTATGGCACCCAGATGTAAAGAACATATCCCATTGATGCTGTCTAATTGACTGCAGTGCACAATTAATCCTGTGAATAGTTGGGAAATACCAGATGTGCATTTCTTTGAGACTAGATGAGAATTGAGGATTTGCTGTTGTTATAGAGAGCACCCAGTCCCAAGGCACACTGAAGCGATCCTGTAAGGCATTCTAGTGCCACCATCCCCTGACCTACTGACTGCCTAAAATTCTATGACCTCTGTCATATGCCCCGAGCAAAATAACTAAGGATTCAAAAAGTGCTCTTGGGGTTGCATGTTTCTAAGACAAACCATACAAGGAAGCCAAGACACAATCATAAAGAAAAAGTGCTCAGGAGCTAACCACACTATGCCGGGAAACAGTATTGTCTGGCTCTCTAGCTCTCTGTCCTTCCACCTCACATAGAAATAAGATGAAATAACCAAACATCACGCCAGAAATCTGGGCTCTCCCCACAGACATCATCCAAATGGGAGAGAGGCTGGTACCCTCCTTGGGGATATTAGCAGCTGCTGCTGCTGGCAGGTCCTACAAATGCACTGTCTTGCTTCTGTGGTTTTTGTAAAACCCAGGATTTGCATGCACGATGCAGAGGGAAAACAGGACTGCTTTTTTGTTCATTTGTTTGTAAAAAGCCACAGCCTAACAATATATACTGTCAGACTTGATTGATGTGTTGTATAACCTGCTTACTTTGGATAAACTTCTTTTTCCCTCTCCTTTTTTATCCTTTAAGAAATGGCTCTCTGGGTGACAGAGGGGCTGTATTAGGAAATGAAATGATGGGACAAATATGGAAATATGTTTAGAAGGATTGTACATGGTTAACTTACACTGGGTTGCTTGCTGTCTTGGAGAGGAGGAAGGGAAGAGGGATGGGAGGGAGGAAGACAAAATCCTTACACAAAATCTTGCAGAAATGAATGCTGAAAAACTATCTTTACATGTATTTGGAAAAACAAAATATTATTGAGAAATAATGAAAATTAAATTATACAAAACAAAAAGATCATTAAAATAGTTTTTAAAATTAAAATGTTAAATAAAAAAATTAAATTCAAAACAACCTAAAACACAATGCTTTGTCTAAGGTATCTAGGCTTGAGTAGGAGATGTCACATTCGCTTTGATGGCAGTGCCCTCTTCTCTCATCCCTGGCTGTTCCCTAACCTCCTCTTCAGGAAGAGAGCCCTTTCTTTCATCCTGCAATGAGAAGAAGAGAGCCAGTTTTGTCAAAAGTCATGTAAGATCTGGCTCTGGTTGGAGCCAGAAATAGAACTCAGGACTCCCGATTTCTAGGCCTCCATTCAGGATTGCTCCTGGCGGCTTTCCAGCAGGAACCTAGATCAATATTAAATGCTCCCATCTGGGACAGGCGGGAGTCTAGCTGGCACTGGTATATAATGCAGTCCCTGAACAGGCAAGAATCTTAAACTTTAAAAAAAATGAACATCCACAAAGGAGAGATGGAGAGATACCCATATTTGTGCTGTCAGAAGATACAAGTACCTAGAGTTAGGATGTGACTGAGGCAGCTGTGGCCCTAGTGATGGCACTGTGAACTTGGAAGCAGGAAATCCCAAGCTGTCTCATCCTTAAGCTATGCGACTTTGGATAAATAGCTTCAGCTCTGACCTTATGTTTCCTCGTTTATAAAATAGGGAAAATAATAGCTCCTCACCAATGGGGTAGGAGGAACAAATAAGGAGGATCAAATAAGATAAGTTATGTAAAGTGGTTTGTAAACCTTTCATGTGACTTCACTTAACTATTGATTGATTGATTAATATAAGTAAAGTGATTTGTAAACTTTAGAGAGCTATATAAAAGTTCTATACATAATTTATGTACACACATATTAATATTTATTATATGTTATACATTTAATATTTAATTTTTAATATGGAAAGGTAGCATTGTATTCCTTAAAGCCCAACACTATAGCTATGTGGCTTCCAGAGTGGTAGTTGGTTATTGGTCCAGATATTATTTCCATTTTGTAGAGTAGGCAACTGAAGCACAGAGAAATTATGTACATTCTCCAGGATCATTCATTTAACAAGTAGAAGAAAAAATACAAGATTTGAACTCAGATCTTCTTACTCCAATTTTTGTGGTCTTTCCATTGTGCTAAATTGCATAGACTTTATTAGTGAATTTAGGGCTTCTCTAAGCTGATCAACTTCAGTTATGGAGCTATAAAGGCCTTAGGAATTGTTTAATCCAACGCTCATTTTATGGATGGGGAAACTGAGACACAAACTGGAAAGGGACTAGTCTGTGCTCATACAGGTCATACAGGATAAAGAAAAGAGCCTTGAAAGAGCCTAGCAGAGTTTCCTGTATTAATAGCCCATCTCCCACTTTCTTAAGGGCGGATGACTGTTTCTGTGCCTCTCGTAAACTGGATGCTGTGGCCACTGAAGCAAAATTCAAGCAGGACCTGGGCTTCCGGATGCTGAACTGTGGAAGGACGGACCTTGTGAAGCAGGCCGCATCTCTGCTGGGACCTGATGGAATCAATACAATGAGTGAGCAGGTACAGTGGTGTCTGATCATGGAAGCGTGGGTTTCTGCCTGGTGCAGAACACACATACATATATGTATATAACACATATATATACATGTATGTACATGAGCAGAATGATAATGACTTCCACTTAAGTCTCTCCTTTACTTCCCTAGTAAGTCTTATGACAGCCAGAGGAGGTCAGTTTTTTGTTTTGGTTTTTTTTTTTGGTGGATTTGTTTGTTGAATTTTTTTTTGTCCCAGACTTGCTATTTCATTAGCACAAGAGGGCCTTTTCTGCCCTAACACATCTCAGAGAGCTGCCTAGGACACTGAGAAACTAAGGGACACAGCTAGCATGTGTACCTAAGTCTTTCTAACTCTAAGATGAGCGTGTCCTCTCATGTGGCACGATAAAAATACTTCTATTCTCACTTTATAGTTTTTTTAAATAATTATAAAATTTTTTGACAGTACATATGCATGAGTAATTTTTTATAACATTATCCCTTGTATTATATAAATTTTCCCCTCCCTCCCTCTACTCCCTCCCCTAGATGACAGGCAATCCTATATATTTTACATGTGTTACAGTATAACCTAGATACAATATATGTGTGTAAATCCAATTTTCTTGTTGCACGTTAAGTATTAGATTCCGAAAGTATAAGTAACCTGGGTAGATAGAGAGTAATGCTAACAATTTACATTCACTTCCCAGTGTTCCTTCTCGGGTGTAGTTGTTTTTGTCCATTATTGATCAACTGGAAGTGAGTTGGATCTTCTTTATGTTGAAGATTTCCACTTCCATCAGAATATATCTTCATACAGTATTGTTGTTGAAGTGTATAGTGATCTTCTGGTTCTGTTCATTTCACTCAGCATCAGTTGATGTAAGTCTCTCCAAGCCTCTCTGTATTCCTCCTGCTGGTCATTTCTTACCGAGCAATAATATTCGATAACCTTCATATACCACAATTTACCCAACCATTCTCCAACTGATGGACATCCATTCATCTTCCAGTTTCTAGCTACAACAAAAAGGGCTGCCACAAACATTTTGGCACATACAGGTCCCTTTCCCCTCTTTAGTATTTCTTTGGGATATAAGCCCAGTAGTAGCACTGCTGGATCAAAGGGTATGCACAGTTTGATAACTTTTGGAGCATAATTCCAGATTGCTCTCCAGAATGGTTGGATTCTTTCACAACTCCACCAACAATGTATTAGTGTCCCAGTTTTCCCACATCCCCTCCAATATTCATCATTATTTGTTCCTGTCATCTTAGCCAATCTGACAGGTATGTAGTGGTATCTCAGAGTTGTGTTAATTTGCATTTCTCTGATCAGTAGTGATTTGGAACACTCTTTCATATGAGTGGATATAATTTCAATTTCATCATCTGAGAATTGTCTGTTCATATCCTTTGACCATTTATCAATTGGAGAATGGTTTGATTTCTTATAAATTAGGGTCAGTTCTCTATATATTTTGGAAATTAGACCTTTATCAGAACATCCTCACTTTATAGTTAAGGAAAGTGTTAGGAAGTGAATCCAATGCCTGGCTCCAAGCCAAGATTAAGACTAGGAATTGAACCTGGAACTTCATTGGTACATGAAGAAAGTCCCTTTATTTATAAGTTGGTTCAATGCAATCCAGGATTAGAAAGAGACTTATAATTAAGGGACTTCCACAGGATCCCATCCAATCCATTTCAGAGGTGAGATTTGAATTCAAGTCTTCCCAACATCAAAGCTGACTTTCTGTATCTTATTATCTTGGAGAGTTGTCTGGGATCTTGAAAGGTTATATTACTTTTTCCAGGATCACACAACTTGTATGTTTCAGAGGTGGGATTTGAATCCAGGTCTTCCTGATTCTGAGCCAGCTCACCATCTACTGTGCACACCATTTATGCTTAATAAATGTTTGTTCATTGACTGGTTTATCTGATTCCCTTTAATTGATTAGAGATGCACCTTTCCTTTCAGAAGCATAAAATGTCAAATCAGAAAGGTCCTGCATCATGCCTATGATAGAAAGTCATTACCCCATTGGAATATATATTTTTTTGTTGGACAGAAGTGATGCAGAGGGTTGGACTCTTCCACTAGCGTGTTCACCTTAGGCTGCTAGAATGTTTCAGCCATTAACTATGACTTCACAAGTAATAGTAGACCTGGGAACAAGGCTATGAGGTATCAGTGATTAATTATGACATTACCAAGGAGAGTGGAGAGCTCAGGACACTGCCTAACATTCCCATCATTGGAGGGTTGATGGTACCTATCATTATATCCACCATATTAGGAGCTGACACAAGATGGTCCGATAAATAAGAGGGGTAAGCACCATGGATAGTTCTCTGGCTCTGGATTCAAAAGCCTTGAGCCCATCTTTGCTTGGTTATTTACTACTTGTGTGAGCTTGAGGGGTCAGCACCCTGGATAGTTCCCTGACTCTGGAGTCAAAAGCCCTGAGCCCATATTGGCTTGGTTACTTACTATTTGTATGAGCTTAGAGAAGCAAATCCTCTTGACCTTAGCTTCCTTATTTGTAAAAATGAGAGCAGTTGGATGAGATAGTACAGTGCATAGAGTGCTGGGCTTGGAGTCAGGAAGTCCTGAGTTCAAATCCTGCCTCAGGTACTTGTGTCACCCTAATCAAGAATTAACTTCAACTGTAAAATGAAGATTAAAAATAATCCCAACCACATGGGATTGTTGTGAAAACCAAATGAGATAACATATGGAAGTATAAATCTTATAGAGCTATCTAAATGCTAGTTATTGCTGTTAGTATTAGGAAGGGGAGCATCAGCAAGTAGACAGGATCAGAGAAAGCTTTATGTAAAAGGTAATATTTGAGCTGAGATTTGAAGGAAATGAGGAAATTGAAAAGATAGAGTGGAGAAAAGAGCAACTCTAGTAAGTGGCAAGACAAAGATCCAGAAGCCAGAGATGGAACATTACGGCTACAGAAGTGCAAATGGGGCAGTATAACTGAATTATAGTTATATATAGGAAGATTGGAAAGGTTCCAAGAGGGGGCAGATTAGATACTTTTTACATTTAATCCTAGAGGTAATAGGGAGTCAATAGAGTTCATCAATTTTTTTTTTGCTAAGTCAATTGGGGTTAAGTGACTTGCCCAGGGTCACACAGCTGGGAAGTGTTAAGTGTTTGCGGCCAGATTTCAACTCAGGTCCTCCTGACTTCAGGGTTGGTGCTCTATCCACTGCCATCTAGCTGTCCCAAGTTCATCGATTTTATTGAGTATCATGGTCAGACCCAGACTTGAAAATCATGTTGGAAAATGAGTGGAGGGTGGATTGGAGGAGGGGAAAATTTTGTGGTAGGAAGAGCAATTGAAAGCTCCTTCAGAAGACAGGAGGAGAAATGATGAGGAGCTGCACCAGAGCGGTGGCCATGTAAGTTTGTGAGTGGAGACCAGTATGGATAGAAGAGGTAGAGGAAGAAACAAGATTTTGAAATGGACTGAATATGGAGGTAGGGATCAAAGAGATGAGGATGACACAAGGTTGTGAATCAGCCTGATCAAAAGCAATGTCATAGACAGTAAGGAGGAAGTTTGAAAGTGAGCAGAGTTTGGGGGAAAGAGAATGAGATCTGTTTTGGACACATCAAGTTGGAGATGTCCACGGGATCTTAGAGGTCATTGAGTCCAATATCTTCTTTTTTGACAGCTGATGAAACTGAGCCTAAGAGAGTATAAGTGATGTGCCCAGTATCACACAAGTAGCTCAGCCATGTAGTGGCAGGAGAATGTGACTCATCTACAAAGATGAGCCTTGAAGATTATCTTTACACATAATTGGGGAAAATAGTATTGAGAGAGACAGACAGAGAGAGAGAGAGAGACAGAGAGAGAGAGAGAGAGAGAGAGAGAGAGAGAGAGAGAGAGAGAGAGAGAGAGAGACAGAGAGAGACAGAGACAGAGAGAGAGAGACAGAGAAAGAGAGACAGAGAGAGACAGAGAGACAGAGAGAGAGAGAGAGACAGAGACAGAGAGAGAGAGACAGAGAAAGAGAGACAGAGAGAGACAGAGAGACAGAGAGAGAGAGAGAGACAGAGAGAGAGAGAGAGAGAGAGAGAGAGAGAGAGAGAGAGAGAGAGAGAGAGAGAGATAATATATGTGATTTGTCAGACCTTAGAAGAGAAAATGCCAAGGAAACTACCTGTCCTTCCTTTGTTTAACCCTCTTGACAGGATTTGCTTCAGAAAGGCTCCCAAGACCCCAAAGGGAACCCAACTAGCAATGATTTCTTCTGTTACCCAATCAGAAAAGCCCACAAGATGCATAGATAATAACAAACAACTTAGATCCCTGCAATACAGTCCCCAATTCCTGAGACCCCCTAGGCTAGAACTAACTTGATTTCCCCAACCTCCCAGAGTATTTGGCTTATCTTCAGGAATGTTCTTCTCCCGCATTCCATCTTCATCTGTTAATTAGCAGTCCATTAAAATTCATCTTATGCTCCCTATCCTACTCAGAGAACTTCCTTGATGTCCCTAGATATGGTATAATACTTTGCAATTAATCCCTAAGTCACTGTTCCCATATTATTGTGTGTTAGAGCTGTCTGTGCTCTGTGAGCCCTGCTCCTTTCCATTAGGCTGCTCCCATCTCTCACCTTTCCCGGTTCATAAAGAGACAGAAATTTAGTGATATTTGTTGGACTAGATCCCTGGTTTCCATCAAAGTTCAGTTTGTGTTCCCTCCTATATGAAACCCATCCTGCCACCCCACTCCTCAAAATCACCTTCTATTTATTTTCTTGGTACCATGTTGCTCCTGATAGAATGGAAGGTCCCAGAGGGCAGGCATTTATTACTGACTTCATACCTAATTAGCATTAGTAGGTATCTACTAAGTGACTGCTGGTTAGTGATCAAACAGTTAAATAATTGTTGATTTGTATCTTTCTCCAATAGATGGAAAACTTCTTGAGGACAGAAATTGTTTCCCTTTTTTGTCATTGCATCCCTAGCATTTGACCCAATGCATGGCACATAGTAGGTACTCAATAAATGCTTGTGATTGATTGATCGCTATATCCCCAATAGAACAGAAGCTTCACAAGGACAAGATCTGTTTCCTTTTTGTCTTTATCTCTTATTGGCTGGTCTAGAGGTCTAGATGGCCACTGGCATCCCTAGATTGATGACCCCTTGATTTTTAGAATTTTAATCGCACATCTTTTAATTACAACTTTTTTTTTTTAATCCAATAAAGCAATACTAAGAATGTATCACAGTTAAGTGGTCTTTCAAGTTGTACAGAACACTTTGCACATCATCTCATTTAAGTCTCACAACAACCCTGGGGCATAAGTACTATTATTATCCTAATCTATAAGTGAGGAAATGGAAGTTCAGGGAGGTTAAGCATCTTGCCAAGGGTCACGCAGCTAGTCAGTGTGTGAGGCAGGATTTGAACCCAAGGTTTCTCAATTCCAAGCCCAACCAGCACCCCACTGCCTCTCTGAGGAGTTACAACAGTAGCTACTTTGTCAGTGTTCTCAGCTCCTTGGTTTGTCACCTGCTACAGGGCATGACCCCACTGATGTACGCCTGTGTCCGAGGGGATGAAGCCATGGTACAGATGTTGCTGGATGCCGGAGCTGACCTGAATGTGGAGGTGAGCATTGCCCTGTTAGCCTTCACAGGCCCCTTCCCAGTTTAGTCCCTCACAAAGACAAGGCAGTTATTAGATGGTGCCTGAATTAAAAGTCACCAGAAACTGCTTGATATGGTGACCAATTTTGGCTCTAAGGACCTACAGCAAAATAGACCCCCTGTTTCAGGCAGAGAGGTGGTGTCCTATATGTGCAGAATGAGGCATCTATTGTCAGACAGCCAACATGTACGTTTCCTTAACTCTATTTCTTTGTTGTAAGGGAGGATTTAATAGACAGAAGAGTCATTGGGAAGCAGCAATAATGTTTTTGGAAAGCACATAAGTAAAAGCATTTATTTTTAAAAGAAATAGAAATGTTGGTAGAGATCAATGGAAGGAAAACGAGGAAACGGCCAATCCAAGGCTGGCTCATTTTCCCTTGGAGCCCAGAGAAAGGGAGGGGAGAAAAAAGCAAGTTCTTTCCCTTTCCCCTCTATCAGCTGCATCTGGGAGGAGGTTAGCAATGCCCTCTTCCTGACAGCTCTCCCCAGAGAAACCTGAAATGTGTTTCATTTATGAACAACCAACTATAGCCGCATGGGACACTGACTTTCCCTGAGTTTGGCTACACTCTCACTGCTGCTCTGTCTTCTGGGAAACCAGGATCCCATCCCTGCCCCCCTATCTTGGTCATCCCTATGGGATCTCTACAGTACACCAGAATTCCGAAGGGAAGAGAAGACCTGGCTCCCAGGTCTTCAATTGCTCCCTTGTTCATCTATTGAGTTTCCTCCCCATCCATGTTGACTATTGAAAGGGATCATAAACCATGAGTTGTGATCATATGTTCTGATAGAACGTAAGCTCCCTGAAAACAAGGAAAATCTCATTATTTTTATATCTCCGGTATCCAGACCAGTGCCTGGCTCTTAATAGGAACTTAATAAATGCTTGACAGATGGACTAGGTGTCCTTTGGGGTTTTTGGAGCCATGCTCCTATGATTGATTGAATTTCATTGAAAGCCATCCCTGGCACTTAGTACAATGCCTTAATTTATCTTATTTGTTGATGGCCTGATTTAGTTTGATGAAGAAAATGTACCCAAGATTAGAGTGCCCCAAAAATTATTCTTTGAGTGTCTTTTGGCAGAGATCATCGAAACATGCAATGGGCATCGATCATTTCCCAGTCAGCGTTTCTTTGGGGCCCCTCATAATTGTTTGATTAAAATAAGGTCCATTAGATATAAGAATTCTTACTCATGGCCTACTTTGAGGTGGATTTATACACAGAGGCTAAAACAAGAGTGAACTTTGATTAAAGCAGTTAATTTTAGGGGAGAGAACTCATTTTCTTCTCCTAGCAAAAAGGTCAGCACCATATTAATGGCTATTTCCAGGATCTTGGGTTTTATGGGGATATGTGCTGACTAAATCTTACCTGGAATATTTTGGAAATAAAAGATGTGGGACCCATAAGTTAAACTCTTTCAAGACATTTGACTTCCCAACTCTCCTAAGCTTTATGAATCATCTTGGACCTAAGGAAGGGACACAAGCATAGAATGAACTCAGCAGGAGCAATCATTTGGCCTCCAGTGAATGTCAGCCAATTTCTGGTTCCATTGGTCTAAGCAACAGGGGACAGCAGAGAAGATGGAGAAGGAAATGGCAAACCACTTTAGTTTGGGGGTTCACTTAGGGTTGGGTTTTTTGAGGTTTTAGTATATTTATTCAAAAGCTATCTTGTATTTGTTTAAGAAAATCACTGATTCTCTCTGTAGAATAGAAATCCACAATGAATTTCTTTTGTTCCCCAGAATATTTGACAGTCCAGAAATGGAATTTTCCACTGAACCAACCTCTCCAACTATTCCTTTATCAACCCCCCGGATAGGTAGCTAGTCCCACTCTTGACAAGAGATGTTTATGGATTTGGGCACAAGGACACAAAAAGAACCCTTCTGACCATTTTATTTCAAACCTTTATTCTGTCTTTCTTCTTGTGCATCAGATGTACACAGAAAGATAAACAGAGGTCATATTTGCTATGCAGAAGTATTTCAAAGATCAGTTTTTGAAAATAATTTCAATTTGTTTGTAGGTAATCAGTACTCCTCACAAATATCCATCTGTCCACCCTGAGACCCGCCACTGGACGGCTCTGACATTTGCTGTATTGCATGGACATATTCCTGTAGTTCAGGTATTGCTATACTCTATTACCCACATCCCTAACCTGTGATTTTGCCCCTTGCATTTCTCTTTCTCCAGCTCAACCAGCATGCATTTCTCTGAGGATGGCCATATTGGTTAGGTGTAGTAATATAGCATATTCATATCATATAAATGAAGATATCATATGTAATTATATTACCTAGCTGTAACCAATATGGAGTGGCCACACACACACACACACACACACACACACACACACACACACAATCACCATTATTTAAAAAAAATAAACTGAAAACCTGGAAAAATCCTTTTCAAGTTCTCCTCTCGATCAGTTACATTTATGTATTTGTTCCTTCCATTTTCTTAAGTAAAAACCAAAACTCTATCAGTTTTAATATAATGGACCTTCATTATGATGACACTGTCAGGATCCTTTGATCACTCAAAGGAAAAGGTCTTAAATAATGGCATTAAGATTATAGCTTCTGCTGAACTTATGGACAAAGTCCACCACGGACTGACCAATCATCCACGTCCAAGGGCCTCAGGAAACGAGGCACAAGCATGCCAGAAGATCCTCCTGGGAACATTTAGAGGACAAGAGAAATCCATCTAACAGATAAACAGATAAACAAAGAAAGATCTGCATTAGCATCCTAAAGACTTAGAGTTCTGCTGAAGCAATCTCCCATCTCTTTTCTCCCTCCCTGCCCAAATGTGCTAGTTTGAGGACATCTAGTAGGGTGGTAGTGGTAGAATGCCAGTGGGGTGCTGGTAAATGTTTAACCGAGAGAAATAATGTAAGCATGACATACTTTTTTTTTAGAATTTTTTTCCACAGTATATATGCATGAGTATTTTTTTATAACATTATCCCTTGTATTCATTTTTCCAGATTTTCCCCTCCCTCCCTCTACTCCCTCCCCTTGATGACAGGCAATCCCATACATTTTACATGTGTTACAATATAACCTAGATACAATATGTGTGTGTAAATACCATTTTCTTGTTGCACATTAAGTATTGGATTCCGAAGGTATAAGTAACCTGGGTAGATAGACAGTAGTGCTAACAATTTACATTCACTTCCCAGTGTTCCTTCTCTGGGTGTAGTTATTTCTGTCCATCATTGATCAACTGGAAGTGAGTTGGATCTTCTTTATGTTGAAGATAAGCATGACATACTTTTAAGTTTAATTTGCATTTTTAACATTCTCGAGATAGTCAACAAAATCATCAATTAAACTCTGGTTTGTAGCATTTGCTTACTTTTCAGAAAAGTTCATGATTGGTTAGTATAAATAGGTTCCAGAACCCCCCTAGGTTGTGCCTTTCTCAGTATCCTTGGTCATGTTTCCTACTGTTCAGTTGCCCTGCCTTTCCTTCTGTGCTAACAGTAACTGACTTCAGGATCCATGTAAGGTGAGCGCCTTACAACTTTGAGGTTGTACCCTGCTAGGGGATAGGGAAAGGTCTTTGATTATCTTCTGTAGCACAGCCATAGAATGCTTCCACACACACACACACACACACACCCACCAAAGAAGAGTAGCGATTTATAGCAAGCGAATACAAAGGAATACAGATTTCTTTTAGGCAGTGATGTTGACAAGTCAACAGGCAATTTCATATTCACTCAAGAAAGTTTTTCCAGTCAATCAGTGCTGTGTGGTACACTCTCTTTATCCATAGCTCTGAAATAGGAAGTGGGAACATCAGCTCTGTCTTCAAAGCTCTTGTTGGTCGTCCTTCATTTTTAAAGAGGCTAATGACATCTGTTCCAACTGAAAACAAAGATTAAGTGCAGAGCTCTTCTGGATACATGGGTGCAATGTGACATAAGGGCAAAAATAAATATGTGACCTTGGGATCAGAAAGACCTGGGTAAAAATCTCACCTCTTCTTATCCCAGACAATCATCTGAGTCTCTACATAAGTGGCGGAAGTTGAATGGGTAGAGGAAGTTTCTTCACCCAGAATTCCCTACTCCAGTGAAATCAAAAGTCCTAACCCAAATGAACAGTAGCACACAACTAGAATCATAGCAAAGGGGATCGGCTTTGGAGTCAGGAAGACTAGCTCCTCCTCTGACAGAGTGGCTGCTTGATGCTATTCAAGTCATTTAGCCTTGAAGTATCTTCTGCAGCTATCTAAGCTGGAGAACAGTTGCTGATCTCCATTAGTAAAGAGAGTTCCTTAGAATTAGTAAAGCTACATGTCTTCCCCCCTAAAAAATGGGAAAGAGGCTGAGATGGTAACCTGTTAAAACTTTTTGCAGGTTAATTCATTTAATGTAATTATTTGAAAAGTTATTCATAGATATCCCAAGAATATCAGAGCTCAAAAGGAGTTTTATGACTATCTAGCCCAAGGGTTCTTAACATTTCTGTGTCCTAGACTCTTCTGATAATTTGGCAAAGCCTATATGGACCCCTTCTCAAAATCATACTTCAAAATGTATAAAATAAAATAATGGGATTACAGAGGAAATCAATTCCATTAAAATAGATATCAAGGAGGCAGCTAGTTGGTGCAGTGGCTAGAGCACCAGCTCTGAAGTCAGGAGGACCTGAGTTCAAATGTGGTCTCAAATACTTAACACTTTCTGGCTGTGTGACCCTGGGCAAGTCACTTAACCCCAATTGCCTCAGCAAAAATAACAATAATAATTAATTAATTAGATGTAAAAAAAATTTTAATAGGTTCACAAATTGGGCCTGGTTAAGAACCTCTGATCCCACATCCTATCACCCACTCTTTTATGGATAAAGAAATAAAGAATTAAAAGCAGGTGACTCGCTCAAGGGAGAACACAGTGGCAGAGCCAAGACTCAAACCTAATTTTCCTAAGACCCCCAGGACAGGATTCTTTTGGCTCCCCCTGCATCAGGAATGTTACAGAGTAAGACCCAACTCTGGAAGGGATTTCAGTGGCTATTGAGCCCCGTTCTCTCATTTTACAGTTGCAGAAACTGAGACCCGTGGAAGTGAAGGATTTGCCTAGATCATTAATTGTCAGAGACAGATTTTGAATCCTGATCTTTTGGTTCCAGAGCCAATGTGATTTTTTCTCTGTATCCCATTCACAGTGGGTAGGAAGTAGATCTAAATGCTTTCTAACTCACCGTTCCAGCTCCAAGAGAGCCACATAACTCTTCCTTGGGTCATTTTGTGGTCACTCTGGCCATGAAAAGAGTGTATTGCTAGAAGACAATAGAATATCTTTTAAAATTGTTGGAGGATTCTATTCTGGGACAAAGGGATTAACATCTCACATATTTCTACTATCAACTTTCAGTTAGGCATTTGCCTCAGTTTCCTTCTTTGTAAAATGAAGAGATTGAACCAGATGGCCCCTGAGGTCCCTTCCGTTGTTGCCATGGTCAGATTCTGAATGACTTTCGGAGCTTTGGAGTGTATGAGTCTCAAGGGACTGTCTGTTCCCTAAGCACTTCTAAATGACCACTTTCCCTCCACAGCTCTTGCTAGATGCCGGGGCCAAAGTAGAAGGCTCTTTAGACCATGGGGAGGAGAACTATTCAGAAACGCCCTTGCAGCTGGCTGCCGCTGTCGGTAAGGAAGAAGGGGGCTTCTTTCTCATGATGGGAGGGTCACCTCTCCCCTTCCCTGCCCCACCCCCCCCTGAAGTTGTATGTGCCTAGGATGCTATGTTCATCTTCTTGGATAAAAACACACCCTTCTCTGGGCTTACAGGAAATTTTGAACTGGTTAGTTTGCTGTTGGAGCGAGGAGCCGATCCAGTGATAGGAACAGTGTACAGAAATGGCATTTCTCCAACCTCACAGGGCGATATGAATTCTTTCAGCCAGGCCGCAGCCCACGGACACAGGTAGGCTAGGAAGAAGAACCGATAACAGCGGACTCTGAACACTTACGGAGCACTGAGAAACAACGTCAGAGACTTTCCGCCCCTGCCCTGCCCAGACCTTAGACGTCTCCATCAGATTTCACCAAGAGCCAGCTCTCTGTAGTCCATCGGACTGTCCCTCTGGGGGCCTCACTTTTAACCACATGAGTGCCTCTGGTGTTCACCTTCAGGAAGAGATCCCCTTTGCATGTTTTAGCCAGAGCAGCTCACATCAACTCCAGTGAAGAGGATGGAGCCTTTTAATAATAAGAAGAAAATGGAATTATATATATTTTTTACCATAATGTATATGGGCATCCATTTTTAAATTTCCAAACTGGGATTTTAAGCATGGGGCATTTTGCAAATCAAATTCCCCTAGAAGGGAAAACATAAAGATTCTGAACTCTTAAGAGTAGGTTTCCAATCTTAGGAGAAATTGCTTAACATGAGCATTCTGCAAGTTCAGTGGGACCACTCCCAGGAGGACATGCTAGTGCCCCTAGAGTGCCTCTGGAGAGTCAGTCCCATCCGAGTATTTATAGCTCTTGTTTAAGGGGAGGTGGCAGGAGGTCCCCACGTACCCCTCAGGCCGCGGCCCATAGGCCTCCTCTGCCCCTCCCCTGCCCCCCAGTGTAGCAGGCCCCTTCTCTGAGTGTCTTCCTCTCTCTTGGGCTTGTGATTGACAGGAATGTGTTCCGCAAACTTCTTGCTCAGCCAGAGAAGGAGAAGAACGACATCCTATCCCTGGAGGAGATTTTGGCCGAGGGCACTGACTTGGCGGAGACAGCCCCGCCTCCCCTGTGCGCCAGCCGCAACAGCAAGGCCAAACTGAAGGCCTTAAGGGAGGCCATGTATCACAGCGCTGAACATGGCTACGTGGATGTCACAATTGACATAAGGAGTATAGGTCAGTCCTGCTTTCCCTTCCCCTGTCCCTGGCCCGGCCTTCCTAGAGCTGGGCCGATCAGTCTGGGGCCTCCCGGGGCCAGGCCCTCCTGGCTGGAGCGCATGCACTGGCTGGAGAAGGCTCCTCCAAGGGTGGAAGCGGCCTAACCCAGACAAGGATGTCGCTACTGTCCGCTCCCCTAACCGCCAGCAGGACAGAGCCAAGAAAAAAAGGATCATTAGAAAACATCTCCTGGGCCATCTCTTCCCCACCCAACCCCATGATTGGCTGGTGGCGGGAAGAGGGGTCACAGCGGCCCTACTGACTCGCCTCTTCACCCCATGGTAGACAAGGACAGGTGAGGGGGATGGCTCCTGCCCAGGACAGTTTATACTACATCTCCATCTAGGGTGTGAGGGGATAAAATTAGGCCACGGAGACCAGCCAAGCTTAGGAGCCCACCCGCCTCAAACCCAAAGACAGAAATTGGGACGATCAGAAACCCCTGGACTAAGAAAGTAGGAAACAGCCTCACAGCCCAAGAGAAGGGTGTTGCCTAATGGATGTGAGCTGAGCAAGCTTGCCAAGATTTCTTTCTTTCCTTCTTTTTTTTTCGTTGGGCAAGCTGTGCCCCTTCAAAAAAAACTCTCTGACTCTCTCCTTTCCTTCCTCCCTCTTCTTTTCTCACTCTCCCTCTTTCTTTCTTCCTCCTTCCTTCCTTCTCTCTCTTTCTCCCTTCTTCTACCTCTTCTACCTATACTTCCTCTCTCTCCCTCCTTCATTCTCTCTCTGTCTTTCTGTCTCTCTGTCTCTCTCTGTCTCTCTCTGTCTCTCTCTGTCTCTCTCTCTCTCTCTCTCTCTCTCTCTCTCTCTCTCTCTCTCTGTCTGTCTGTCTCTCTCTGTCTCTCTCTGTCTCTCTCTCTCTCTGTCTCTCTCTCTCTGTCTCTCTCTCTCTCTCTCTCTGTCTCTCTCTCTCTCTCTCTCTCTCTCTCTCTCTTTCTCTGTCTCTCCCCTTTCCTTTTCTCGATCTCCCTCTTTCTTCCTCCTTCCTTCCCCCTCCCTCTTTCTCCTTCTCTCTACCTCCCACACTTCCTTTCTCTCCTTTCTTCATTCTCTCTGTGTCTCTCTCTCAGTCTCTCCCCTTTCCTTTTATTCTTCTCTCACTCTCTTTCCTCCTTTCCTCCCCCTCCCTTTTTCCCTCTCTCTACCTCCCCCACTTCCTCCTCTCTCCCTCCTTCATTCTTTCTCTTTCTCCCTCCCCCCCTCTTTCCCTGCCTCCCTCCCCCTCCTTCATTCTCTCTGTCTTTTTTTTTCTCTCTCTCTGCTGTAGTTTAATATATGAGAAGCTACATGCGCTTGCATGGAGAAGTCATTTTGCATGATTATGCAACTTAGATTCAAATAGGCAGCTTGGTGTGAGATGCTCTCTCTCATTTGTGCCCTTAAATCACAGGCGGATTGTGGGGAAAGGGAAATTGCAACAATCAGATGCTTGAGAGTGTCCTGTTGGGGTTGGGGAGGGAGGGATGCAATGTAGGAATGTTGGATTATAAAAATCTTCTGGACAAAGGAGAATGGAAGAAAATGGGTTCCACCCTTCTGATTTCTGTTGGAACAGTTGTGGTAAAACACACACACACACACACACACACACACACACACACACACACACAGAATATATATAGTACCTCTTCAAGCAGGCTGTGACCTAGTTAAATGGCCCATTAGCCGTGCTCATACATGATCAGATCTCTGTGCCTTAGCACAAATGGGCTTCCATGTCAGGAATGAGTTTCAGGACCTATCCCTTACAACATTCTCACTGAGGCCATTGACCTCACTCTCTATGCAACCGCCAGGAAATCGGAAGATTTTGCCCCCTGGAGTTAGAGGAGTTCTTAGGGAGAAGGCTGTCCAAGCCCCTTATTCTACAGGAAGAGCACTAGAGAGTCCCAAAGGTCAGACAACATGCTTTTGGCAGAAGCCATATTGGAGCCATAAGTTGAGAAGGGGCAATTTTACCTGGGAGGGCAATGGGCTAATTAACTCAGAGAGGAGCAGCTATGTGGATGGAATTCCCAGAATCTCAGTGTTATGAAAGGCCTGAGTGTCCAGCCCAAATTAAACCAAGATTCTCCCCTGCCGTATGCCTAAAACAAAATCAATGCGAGGAAACTCAGTAGAGCAGCACCTTCTCTTCTGGGACAGCTCATTGGTAGGAAGCTTCTCCTGCAGAGCCATCTGCTTCTCTTGTTCAGTGGTCCAGCTTCCCCTTTGGGCCCAGCTGAACTAGGTTAACCCCTCGTCTACACGGCAGCTTTTCAGTTACTTGGAAATAGCTAGAACTGCCCTTGAGTCTAACGGAGAACAATTATACACATCGATATATCAATTTGCTCCATATTATTAGCTATAATCATAAGAAGGGGGAAGGAAGAGAACATTAATGAATAGAAAGAAATCTTCATTAGCAAAGGGCATTTCCTCACTGGGAGTTCCCTCTTCTGAGTGTGCACTAATGGGGATGGAGACAAGGATACTGTTACCATGGGGATGAAGGACAGTCAGATTTGGGACACCGAGCAGGGGACCAGTTGTTAATAATAGCTGAAGTTTATATAGTTCTTTAAAGTTTGCCAAGTTCTTGACTTGCTTTCTATGTGTGCTGGAGCCAAGAGGGCACTGGAGCTGGCAAAAAGCCCTGGACTCAGCCCACCTCAGACATTTACCAGCCAGGCAGCCCTAGGCAAGTCACAGCTATTCTGCCTTATTGTCCTTTTAATAAAATGAAAGGACTCTTTCAGTTCTAAATCAGTAATTCTATGAGCCTCCGTATTTTTATCTAGATTTTACAAGAGAAGAAACCAATGTCTACAGAAAAGAAGTGACCACATTGGAGGGCAGGGCTTATCTTTTGCCTCTTTTTGTAGCCTCAGTGTCTAGCACAGTGCCTGACACATAGTAGGCGCTTAATAATGTCCACAGAGATGAAGTGACCACATTGGAAGATAGGGGCTGTCTTTTGCTTCTTTTTGTATCCCCAGTGTTTAGCACAGTTACTGGCATATAGTAGGTGCTTAATAAATGTTTACTAAGGGTTACACTCTAAAGCAGAATTCAGGGTATTCTGCCTCCCAAGTGAATGCACTTTCATAGGTCACATTGCCTCTTTAAGGTAAATTGAATGACAATGCAGAATGCCATCTAGTTTCATGGGGTAAAAATCAGAGGCTTATGGATTTAGGGTTGGAAGAAATCCTAGAAGTCATCAAATCCAAACACTTCATTTTACAGATAAGGAAACTGAATTCCAGAGGGTTTAGTGATTTGCCCAGTTATATAGGCAGTGAGCAGCTAGATGGTGCCATATTGGATAGAGTGCTAAACCTGGAGTCAGGAAAACTCATCTTTCTGTGTTCAAATCCATCCTCAGGCACTAGCTGTGTGATCCTGGGCAAATCATTTAACCGCATTTGCCTCAGTTTCCTAATTTGTAAAATGACCTGGACAAGGAAATGACAAACTATCCCAGTATCTTTGCCAAGAAAACTCCATGGACAGTCAGACTGAATAACAAAATCAGTCAGATGCAGCCAAGGGGTCCCAAAGCACACAGAGCACTGGTCCTAGAGTCAGGAAGACTCATTTTCCTGAGTTCAAATCCAGCCTCAGACACTTACTAGCTGAGTGACCCTGAACAAGTCACTTAACTCTGTTTGCCTCAGTTTCCTCATCTGTAAATGGACTGGAAATGGAAATGGCAAAGAACTCCAGTATCTTTGTTTAAAAAAAAAAAAAAAATTCCAACTGGGGTCATAAACAATGAGACATGATGGAAAAAATGACTGAACAATAACATGTAGATTGTAACTTATCTAAAGTAGCATTTTGACTTCAAATCAAGTACTTTATCCACTAAATCACACGTTCCTCATTTTTATTTATCTCCATTCTCTTTAGAATGTATACTCCTGGAGGACAGAGACTGACTTTTGAATTTTTGAATTTTTCTTATTCCCAGTACAAATAAACTCTTGAGGAACTATTTTTCTTTTTTCTTTGTATCCCCAACATGTAGCACAATACCTGACATAGAGTGAGCACATAGTTAATGCTCGTTGATTAATGGTTTATAATTCTACGGTATCTTGAGCCAGCTCAAAATCAAATCTTCTTGTGGTTGTTTCTTCTTCCCTTCCCGTTCTCTCCTGTCCCCTTTGTCACCCCTGTAGGAGTGCCGTGGACTCTGCATACGTGGCTGGAGTCTTTGAGGGTGTCTTTCCAGCAGCACCGGAGGCCGTTGATCCAGTGTTTATTAAAAGAGTTTAAATCTATCCAAGAAGAGGAATATACAGAGGAGCTCATTACCCAAGGCCTACCACTGATGTTTGAGATCCTGAAGGCAAGCAAGGTATGGATAAAAGGGTGCTGGACCTAAATGCCCAAAGAGAGAACATGGTGGCTGCATCGTTCACCTGAATGCTCCTGTAGTAGGGAAGCGGCCTGCTTTGTGGGGCTTCTCCTCCTTAGAAATCAGTGGTACCTGGATGACTTGGCCAGAGATCATTGATAAAATTAATGGTCTCTATGACCCCTTCCACATAACCCTATGTAACCTGGCATAGATTCAACCCTGGATTACATATGGATCTCCAGTCCACAGGTCTCAATTTTCTCATAAGTAAAATGGTGGGAGTTAGACTCAGTGATCTCTAAAGTCTCTTCCGTTTCCAAATTTTTGATACTATGATTATATGCTTAGCACAGTGCCTGATACCGACTTCATACTTAATAAATGCTTTTTGACTTGACTTGATATCCTGCAATGTTTTCAGCTGCTACTTGCTGCCTGTGTGACTTTACTTTTCCTCTCTAGAATTCCATTCTCCTATCTATAAGTTGAGTGGATTGGAAGATATGACAGGATCAAGTCAACAGTATTTATTAAGCACTTACTGTGTGCTGGCAACTGCATGTGGACTCATAGCATTGGAAATTGAGAGCTCAAAAGCATCTCAAGGGCCATTGAGTCCTACTCCTTCCCCCATGATTTTATGTATAAAAAAAGGAGCCTGAGAGAGAATAAGTGATTTGTCCTGAATTGCATAGCTAATAAGGGTCAAAGGTAGGATTTGTACCCAGGTCCTTGACCACCACTTAAATAATCCCTATGGATTTTTACAACTTAGAAAAGGGTATCTCAAAAAGGGTATCCAGAAGAGAAAGAGTCTCATGGTCATACTATGAGGATCAGATGAAAAAATCAGGGGTGCTTAACTTAAGAACTTAAAAGCCATCTCCCAATATTTGAAAGATTGTGATATAGAAAAGAATCTGGGCTTGCAGTGAGAAACTAGCCCCAAATGGAATGAGGTACCTTGGGAGATAGTGAGTTCTCCCCCTGTAGAAAACTCCAATAAAGGCAGAGTGACCTGTTGTCAGGAGTTATCATTAAGGGGATTCCTATTTAGATACTTGTTGATTTCCCTTCCATCTCTGAGATCCTGTGATGTCAATCAATCAGTAAACATTTATTAAACTCCTAATGTATGCCAGTCACTGTGCTAGATATGGGGGATACAGCTTCAAAGAAGCTAACAATGAGTTAATCAGGAAGAAGTAAAAGGGAATTCCAAAGTGATCCATGCAAAATGAGGTTATCAATTTTATTGACATTGACAAAAATGGAAGGAAAAAAACTCCAGCAGACAATATAAAGACCACATAATGGGCAGGAGTAAGATGAAGTGGGTTAACCAAGGTGATTTGTGCTTTAGAAGGGATGTAAAAGATGCTCTCTTTTACAAATGAAGCCAGGAAGGGAAGCCAGGCCCATGAGGTAGGTAGTGCAAGGAGGCAGCCAAACAAAAATCAAAGACCAGGAGAAAGGATCCTCTGCTAGGGGTGGAATAGATCAGAAAGATATAGGGAAAGAAAAGACAAGAACAACACAGGAGGAAAGGGAGCATGAACTAAAAGAGGGAATATCCATCCTGGTGAACTCAAGTATCCATGAACACCTGACCATTTTCCAAAGCTGACAAATGTGATCTTGTCAGAGAATGATCCAGTCTTTTCTCCTCCACTTTTTCTAGGCCTCAACTCTTTCATTTGTGAAATGGGAGATGAGGATGTATCCCCTTCCATATTAAGGCAGGATAGGCTGTCAGGACTCAGAAACTCTAGGATGTTGTCTGATACAGTCCTATGCTTTCTGACAATCTTCTCTCTGAGATATTCTGGAGTTTTCAGATTTTAGAAAACGTGATCCGTGTGAATCCATAGACTATTTGACCATATTTAAAACTCTCCATTGACTCCATTGTTATCTCTAGGATAACAAACAAAATTAACAGCTAGACATTTAAAACCCTCCACAACCTGGCTCCCACCTACTTTTTTAGTGTTATTTCATATTATTCTCCTATTAAATCGACCATTTTAATGTTCCCTCTACATGATACATTAGATCTTGCCTCCATTCTTTTGCACAGATGGATCCTTGTGCCTAGAATGCATTCCCTCCTGCTGCCCGTGCCCCAGAATCCCTGGCTTCCTTCCAAACACAGCTTAGTCACCATTTTCTTACTTTTCTATATACATACTATATCCCTGCAATAGAATGTTTTACTTTTGTCTTTTTATGTCCAGCATGCAACACAGTGAACTCTGTATATTTCTTATTATCTTCTTCTTCTTCCTTCTCTTCCTTTCCTTTTTTTATTCTCATTCTCCTTCCACCTCTTCCCCCATTCTGGTTCTCCTCCTGCTCCTTTCCCCCCATTCATCCTCCTTCTTCTGCCTTCAATTTCTGTTCTTATCTTCATCATCTTTATCATCTCCACTGTCTTCTTCTATATCATCTTTCATTATTTCTATTTCTGGGATTTTATCAGCATTGAATACTTAGTCATATGGAATCTTCCTCTAGGACTCAGCTCTACTTGTAGACATAGAAAGTTGGCTTGCAGGAAAGAGTAGTTGAATAGCTTGCCCATGATCATATCCTTATGGTATATCTGAAGCAAGATTTGAATCCAGATCCCCCGACTCCAAAGCCAACTCCTTCCACCGTATCTTTCCCCCCCCCCCCCGGAGGCTGGGGTTAAGTGACTTGCCCAGGGTCACACAGCTAGAAAGTGTTAAGTGTCTGAGACCAGATTTGAACTCGGGTCCTCCTGAATTCAAGACTGGTGCTCTATCTACTGCGCCACCTAGCTGTCCATTTCCACCGTATCTTAATACAAGTTGAATTGCATTGATTTAAAGAACAAGGACAGGAAGAGCAGGACATTGTTCCAGCTGGAGAACAGAATTCTAGCAATCCCAGATAACCCTTCCTTCCTCTTAAGATGCTTCTGTATATCTATTAAGAGGCCCATAGACCCGAGTCCTTCACCATACATATGCATCCTGCATTTTCCTTGTGCAGATGGAACGCCAGGTACAGCAGCCACATGCTGCTAACCGTTACTAACAGAATGCCATGTCCCCAACAGCCCAGCTTGTTAGAACATGATTCCATAGCTCTCCTGCCCTTCTATTTGAGTCAGCTGGCTGAGCCCTCAAGAGGGCCAAGTTGAGCTAATGGCTGAGACTACATGGCTGTCACATCCCTGCCCTTTTCTCAGTTCCTCTCCAGGGATAGAGCCTAGTTTCAGAAGTTGCCATTTTGGCCACTTGGACACATCTGTGCCCAAACCCACCTCTCTAAGGAGACTGCTGGCTTCTTGCCCAGGCAGAGACATAAGTGCTAGTTTGTGGCTCCCCTTTGATGAATTCCAGGTGGCGACAAGAAGGCCTTGGTCCAGAGCTGACAAGATCCATTCGGGAGTACAATCTGTGGTCACCATGGTTCAAACTCTCCAAGCTCACCCTCCCTCCTCTTGGGGCTCATCCCTTTCACAACTATTAACTGGCACTAATTACATACATGCCTCTTACCTATAGAGGCAATTCCCTTTAAGCTCAAGTAGAATTAATTATGGAGGTCTCTAATTTTAATCCAATAAACATTTGTCAAGCTGCCTCTCTGGGCTAGAGCCTAAGGAAACAAAGGAGGAAAATAACACTGTCCCTATCTTCAAGTAACTTCATTTTTACTAAGGGGGAAGGGCAACTGATTAACAATGACAGCATCTGGATGCACATACTTACAAAAACAGGAATCCTGAGAAGGGGAACCAGAAGAAATTCAGAGCAAGGATAATGGGAGACTGAAATAATCCAGGGAAAGAACCCTAAGCTGGGAACTGGGAAGTCTCTGTTTTAGTTCGACCACTCCCCTCAACAAGCCATTTTATTCTCCTTGAGTCTTCATTTCCCCATTTTTAGAATGAGGAATTGATGGGATGTGATTACCACAATTTCTTCCAGCTCCCACCATTCTATCTGTCAATCAGCAAGTAATCAGTAAGTTATGTACGATGTATCAGTCACCAGGGACAAAAAGGCAAAAAATGAAATAGTCCCTGCCTTCAGGGAGCTTACATTCAATCTATAGAAACATCATGTGCCCAAATAATTACATACCAAAAATGCAGAATAAATACCAGGTGAGAGGCAGTGTGGTGTGCTGTGGGCAGAGAGCTGACTTCCACACTAAAAAAAAAAATCTGGATTCATGTCCTACCCTGACACATACTGGCTATTTGACTCTAGACAAGTCACTCAACTTTTCAGTGTCTGAAGCAATTCATTAAGACCATGAGCCATTCAGCCCTCTTTGTGGTGGCCAGAAACTGGAAACTACGTAGATACCCATCAATTGGAGAATGGATAAATTGTGGTCTATGAATGTAATGGAATATTATTGTTCTGTAAGAAATGACCAACAGCATGATTTCACAGAGAGCTGGAGAGACTTACATGATCTGATGCTGAGTGAAATGAGTAGGACCAGAAGATCGTTGTATATTTCAACAACAATACTATATGATGATCAATTCTGATGGATGAGGCCCTCTCCAACAATGAGATGAACCAAATCAGTTCCAATAGAACTGAACCAGCTACACCCAAGGAAAGAACTCTAGGAGATGACTGTGACCCAATACATAGAATTTCCAATCTCTCTATTTTTGTCAGCCTGCATTTTGGATTTCCTTCACAGGCTAAATGTACACTATTTCAAAGTCCGATTCTTTTTGTTCAGCAAAACAACTGTTTGGTCATGTATACATGTATTATATTTAATTTATACTCTAACATATTTAAATGTATTGGTCGACCTGCCATGGTGGGGGGGGGGGGGGGTAAGGAGGGGAAAGATTGGAACAAAAAGTTTGGCAATTGTCAATGTTGTAAAATTACCCATGCATATATCTGGTAAATAAAAACTATTTAAAATAGAAAAAAAAAAAGACCATGAGCCATTAAGCAGGTACTGAGAAGGACTTTACTCCCAAAGAGTTCACTAAGCCTAAGAAATAACAAATCTTGTCCCAAAATATACTTAATAATTCTACAGAGGCAACACTAGTACTGAGAAGGAGTTTACTCCCAAAGAGTTCACTGAGCCTGAGAAATGACAGATCTGGTCCCAAACATATATTTAATAATTCTTTAGGAGTGACATTAGGGGGCAGCTAGGTGGCGCAGTAGATGGAGCACCAGCCCTGAATTCAGGAGGACCCGAGTTCAAATCTGATCTCAGACACTTAACACTTCCTAGCTGTGTGACCCTGGGCAAGTCACTTAACCCCAGCCTCCAAAAAAAAAAAAAAAATTAAGGAGGAGTGACATTAGAACCTAGGAAGGAGAAGAGGTGATCAGGAAAGGCCTTACATAGAAGGCTTGCTCTTCTCTGAATCCCGCTGGGTGAGATAAATGAACAGGAATGACCATCAGTTCACCAAGCATATATTAAATGTCTGGTGCTGTCCAAGGTGCTGGGGATACAAGAACAGAAATGCAACCTTCTCCCTCCCCCCTATTTCTCCCCCATCTACCCTTAAGAAGCTTACATTCTAACAGTGAATATGTTAAAATAAATCCAAAAACTAGTCAGTAGAATAGTGGGACGAGAAAGAGGCAGTGAAGGGAAAATAGAGAAGGAACAAAAGGAGGAGACAAAAGAGAAGGGTCTGAATAATCCAGATTTTAGCAAATCTGCCCCTGAATTATTTTGACAGATGCTTATACTTTAGGATACCAATTTTGAAAATTTGTCATTTTTCTGAAGATCTTGGGATGTAAAGGACCATAGATTTAGAGGTAGAAAAGGCCTCAGGAGCCATCTTCCCCAATTCTTTTACTTTATAAATTTTATACTTAGGCCTAAAAGTTTGAATGATCCCATGACATACAAGTTATGAGTGACAGTTGGGTCCACTGACAATGCTTTTTCCACCATCACACCATGTTGTGAAATGACTGAGCTGTCCAAGATCACTGGACACTGCAAACACCTCCTTCCCTTATTTTAGATATTAAGGGCATTAAACTTGTGGTTATTTGTATCTTATTCAGAGAGAACCTTGACTATATGCCAGAAGCAATCATCTCCTATTATTGAATGGGGAATCCCTGTGTGCTGAAACCCAACAGCTAAAGCAATGAAGGCAGTTATGTTTAGAAACTAAACTTGATTTTGTGACCCACAAAAATCTCCTTTCTGATGGATGATGAATAAATGGAATGAGACAGTGTGACTTACTAGGGTATCAGGTCCCCAGTAATCATACCTCTTTGCTCGGAGATCTCTTAGCAATAAGGTCTAGTAAAATAGACCATGAGAAGCTCAAGAAAGTGCACTCGTGTCCCACTGGGATGAGAAGGAAGTTTTAATGGCAAATTCATTTCAATTCCCTACAGAAGACTCAGTAACGTTTATGAGGGAAAAGAGATTCTCGCTGTCCTTACCCAGGATTTTACTTTTCTTAAAACTGAGTGAGGAGACTATTGGAATCATTCAGTTCTTAGAACCCTTGTTTCTCTTCCTTAGAATGAAGTGATCAGTCAACAGCTATGCGTCATCTTCACTCACTGTTATGGACCTTATCCCATCCCCAAACTGGTGGAGATAAAGCGTAAGCAGACTTCCCGCCTAGGTAAGTTTCTACCCAGAGGCTGCCTTGCAACTTGAAAACAGAGGAGGGAGATCAGATGGAGGGGAGGGAAAGGGAAGGGAAGGAAATATGCTCACCTACTTTCTAAGTCACATCTTTGGGAGTTTTGCACCTGGAAGAAATACCTTATGGAGTATGTTAGCTAACTTGGACTATTCCATTTTTATGACTACAAGGAAAAGGTAACCTAAGACTCATTGATCTGAAAATGAGAGACTTGATGGCATCTACTTTGATCTACCTTAATTTTCTTATTTATAAAAGGAGGGTTTGCACATGATAGTGTCTGATGGCCCCTTCTAGTTCTCATCCAGTAAGTGCTAAGCCTGGAGTTACCATTCAACTATCCCTAATTTATCTAATCACACAGAGGTAATATACATGAAACATAGGCTAGTATTTAGTTCTTTGAAAGTCTTCAAGCAAAGGCAAAATACTCATTCATGGGATTTTATAGAACAGAATTTTTTATTCATTAAGAGTTGGAATAATGATCTTCCAATTCCGAGATTCTTTGAGTTCAAATTCAGCCTTAAAAGCTATTAAATGTGTGATCTTGGACAAAACATTCATTCTGTCTGCCTCAGTTTTTTCATGTGTTTAATGAGGATAATAATAGCCCCTATGTTGCTGGTTTATGCAGATCCAATAAGATAATGGTTATAAAATGCTTTGCATATCCTAAAATATTATATAAATTCTAGCTATTAGTTAGTGATGTTACAGCTATGGTCCTATAAGAAATAAACAGGAAACTGAATGATGACATTCTTACAGAAGAAGGAGATAGATGGAAAAGATTTTATTTTTCAAATCTTAAAACCAGGGACAGCTAGGTGGTGCAGTGGATAGAGCACTGAGTTCAAATCTGATCTCAGCACTTAATACTTCTTGTCTGTGTGGTCCTGGGCAAGTCACTTAACCCCAATTGCCTCAGGGGAAAAAATTCTTAAAATTAACTGGGTTCTGACTGTAAGTGAGGATTCAAAGATGATATGATATGTCTTCTCTCTGACGGAGAATAAACCATTCCAGGCTTCATATGAAAGAATCCATGTCAGTGGCTTGAAAGAACTTTTGATTGAGTTCTGTTTTCCATCCCAGGTAGCAATCTGTAGCTTCAAAGACCAATCCCATAAGCACCATCACTAACGGAGTACCATCACTGTTGATATGTAATGAAAAAAATACATATCTTCTCTCTTCTCTGGACTAAATCTTCTCCCTCATTCTTTTTCCTTCTATCTAGATCCTCATTTTCTCAATAATAAAGAGATGTCTGATGTTACCTTTCTGGTGGAAGGAAGGCCATTTTATGCACACAAAGTATTGTTGTTTACTGCGTCTCCCAGGTAAGTGCTCATTTTCATCTTGGTGGACGTCGGTCCTGTTCACTGCTAAGACTAGACTGTAACTATTCACCATTTCCAGAAAGAAAAAGGAGGTGGGTAAGAGGAGTTTCAGGAATTGGATCACTTAGTGAGAGAATTGAGGACCCATGTTCATGAGACCAGCTTCCCAAAAGCCAGTAGAAAGAGAGTCGGCCTGTTTTCTATATCTGAACAGAAATGTGCTGTACAATCCGAATGAGGCATATATTGTTGGATGTGGCCAGTGTACATCCTTATTTTTTTAAAAAGGCTTTATGATATGTGGGGGAAGAAGGAAAGAGAGCATCATCATTGGGATCACTCCTAGTCATTATGAAGTGTCAGCAATGTAGAGGGGGGAAAATAGGAAATGGAGGTGAAAGAAATGGAAGAAAGGAAGGAAGGAAGGAAGGAAGGAAGGAAGGAAGGAAGGAAGGAAGGAAGGAAGGAAGGAAGGAAGGAAGGAAGGAAGGAAGGAAGGAAGGGGTAAACTAAGGCAAATGGGATCACATAAGTATGAAATCTCTAAAGCCAGATCTGGATGCAGAAAAAATGAGTTGTCCTGGCAATCTGTGCACTATAGTACCCCTCAACTATCCCTGGTTTATCTAATCACACAGAGGTAATATACATGAAACATGGGATAGTATTTAGTTCTTTGAAAGTCTTCAAGGAAAGGCAAAATACTCACTCATTCATGGGATTTTATAGAACAGAATTTTTTATTCATTAAGAGTTGGAATAATGATCTTCCAATTCCGAGATTCTTTGAATTTGTTTTCCCATATTTTAGGCTTTAAAATACTTGAAGACAAGCATGAAGTCCTTCCTTAAGACTTCTATTTCTTCAACTCATTCTCGTGTGACAAGTTCTTTAGTCATCCATCGATGCAGAGGATTCTTTCCCAAGTCTGAGTTGGAGAAGCTAAATTGACTAGCTCATGACTTGTCTACTTTTCATGCCATTAGTGGGCATTGTCACATACAGAATGTCTCAGAAAGTCTATTTAAGCTTAAAATTGCCCTAAGACTTATTTGTACACCCCATATTAGGGGCATAAATGAGGCATATTAGAAAGAGATGATTCATGCGCACTTATGATGGATCAATGAGCCCATCAGGGCAGGAACTCCTGGAGAGAGAACACACCCCCTTCTGCACTAATCACCATCAATCTATGACTTTGTAGATTAATCTTAGGGACTCAGTAAGGTTTTTGACTTCTTACCTGGGTTCACACAGTTAATGGGGATCCAAAGCGAGATTTTAACACAGGTCCGCCTGATAGCAAACCATGCCCTCTATGTATTCTGGTGCATATTATCTCTATATTTCCAGATATTAGCATGAAAAGAAACCAGCACTGTTCCCTTTGCTCAATGATGAGAAGTCAAGTTTTCATTCATTTTTTTCTTTTCTCTTTTCTCTTTTGTCTAGGTTCAAGGCACTCCTGTCCACCAAACCAACAAATGACAGCACTTGCATTGAGATCAATTATGTGAAATACCCCATCTTCCAGGTAACTTAATCATTCCTGGCACTAGGGACCTCCCAGCATAAATGCGCTGTCTCCCAGTTATCCACTTGGGAGTTGGGGTTACACAAGCTACACAAACCACCTATGGACTTTCATTAGTGTAAGTCTAGGGAGTGCAAAATGCAACGAAGGAATATAAATCTTTTTTTTCTACAACTTCTTCCTGAGTTCAAATCTGGACTCGGATACTAGCCGTATGACCCTAGAAAAGTCATTGAATCCAATTTGCCTCAGTTTTCCCATCTGTAAAATGAGCTGGAGAAGGCAATGGCAAACCACTCCAGTTTCTTTGTTAAGAAAACCCCAAATGAGGACACAAGGAGTCAAACATGCCTGGGACTATCATTTGAACTACAAAAAGAATACATTCGTTTAGTGCAACAGCATGGTACAGGAGAAAGAAAACTGACTTTGGTGTCGGAATACAAAGAAAGTGGAAATGAGGAGGAAGGGCATTCTGCATAAAGGAGACAGCACCAAAGGAAGGCTGGATATGGGAGATGAAATGTTGTTCATGGAATGAGAAGACTGGAAAAGTCAGGGTGGAGAGAGTGTCCTTCAGCCTTCTCAACACATGACCACCCTGTTTTCTCTTCCTGGTACACAAATTCTTGTGTACCACTTCCTGTTTTACAAATAAATTAAGGATCTGAGACAGGTTGGATGATTGGCCCACTGATCCAAATGTCAGACCAAATGAGTTCTTCTTGGCTTCAGGTCTAGCACTCTATCTACACATCTCATACTTATTGACTGGATGATACTGCTTTCCACCTCAGTTTTCTCATCTGTAAAATGGGGATCCTAATAGTACCTACCTCATAGAATTTTTGTCACTCAGCAAACATTCATTAAACCCTGCTGTGTTCCAGGCACTGTCCTAAGTGCTGGGGATTCAAAGAAAAGACAAAAATATAGCTCCTGCCCTCAAGTAGCTTACATTTTATTGACAGTGCCATAGATGTTATCTTCCTGAGGTTGTTACAGAAGAGAAAACTTTAGTTAATAAATATTTGTTCAAGTCTTACTATGTGTTAAATATACGTACTAAGCTCTAAGGATATACTGAACTAAAAAAGTAAAAAAATATGGCTCCTGCCCTTACAAAGCTGGTGTTCTTACTCAGGAATTGCAACAACTCTGTGCATAAAATGCGTGTGCAGTGTAAATAGGAAGTAATATCAGAGGGAAGGCACTGGGGAGGGGGTCAAAGGGGCCTCCAGCCAGAGGTCAGGTTTGAACTAAGTCTTGAGAGAAGTCAGGGAAGCCGGGAAGCAAAGATGAGGAGGGGAAAGATTACTATGAGGATCAAATGAAATAACATATACTGAATGCTCTGAAGACCCTCCCGGGCTCTCTAAATGCTGGTTGTTGTTATTAATATGTTAAGTCAGACTCCCATCCTCTAAAAAGCCATGTGGCCCAGAGGAAAGAGTCTTCTTGTCCAGTGGAGATCCCAGAAGCCCTTGAGAAGTAGAATCTGACATCCTCTGCACCCCTCCTACGCCTACACACACACACACACACTAACCCTGCAAGTGCCTGCAACTACACCATTAAGCATGAGGCTAATTGGGAAGTTCATCGCCATAAGTATTGGAAGAGCTGGCCCAGATTAATCATTGCGAGGATAATGGCTTTTGACTGGGCCTGGGGTTCCCTGCCACATTAGCCTGGAGTTATAAAAGGAAGGGACAAGTTAGTGGAGCTCTGGGGATTTTCTTGACCCACCCTCCCCCCCATAAAAGGAGTGATCTGTGATTTGTGGCTCAAAATAGCCTGAGTGGAGCTGAAACCAGCCCTGGAAGAGGGTCCCAGGTGTCCTATTTATTTCACTTTCACACTGATGGGAGAATTTTAGTAAATGAAACTGTGCTTTTTGTCCCCGGGATGTTTTAGTACCATGTGAAGTGGGGGAGAAAGGGGGGCACACAAAGCCCAGCTGAGCCGCTATCTGAGGCCCCAGGCTGAACAGGAGTTTGAATCCCAGCCCCGGTTAGGTTAGAGACTGCCAAGAATAATGGCCTCTGGAATGAGGGACCTTCACCTCATAACCATTCACTTGGTTCCATCCAGTCCCCCTTTCTGGAAGCCCTGGGGATGGCAGGTCAATTAAAATTCCCTCTCCCCTTCAATCCAAAATCAACTCCGCAGGAAACACTGGCTTTGCTACAGCTCTCTGAAGAATCCTGTGTTCCAGGAGAGTGGGCATCTGGGCTAGCGGCAGAGACACTGAGCTGGCAGTTACAGGATTACAGGGCCAAAGAATTTAGTGTCGAGAGCCCCAGTCCAACTCCCTTCTTTTAAAGCTGGGGAAACGGAGGCCCAGGGAGCCAATGTGACAAAGAATCATAAACCTAAAAGTGGAAGTGGCCTTAGAGTTTATGTGGTTAACTCTTAATTTACTGTTGAGGCAACTGAGACCCAATCCTTTATTCACCAGCTAAAGAAAGGGAGGCCTAAAGATAAGAAAGTGATTTTCTGATGATAATCTAGGTAGCAAATAGCTATGGCAGGTCCCTTAACTACAGGCTCATGGCCCTCTTATTAAATCCTTCATTCCCTCACTTGACACCTGCATGACCAAGGAAAACTGCTCTCCCCACTCTAACCTCTACATTGACCAACAATATGGCCTTGGGGGTGAAGGTCACTTTCACTGACAATCAACTAGTTAAGGTCCCCTTCAGTGACATTTGACCCCTACACTGACCAAATGTATGGCCTTGGGGTGAAGATCACTTTCACTGACAATCAACCAGTTAAGGTCCCCTACATTGACATTTGACCCCTACACTGACATATGGCTTTGGGAGTAAAAATCACTTTCACTGACAATCCAACCAGGTCCCCTTCATTGAAGTTGAACCCCTACATTGACCAACTGTATGGCCTTGGGGGTGAAGGTCACTTTCACTGACAATCAACCAGTTAAAGTCCCCTTCATTGAAGTTGACCCCTACATTGACCAACAGTATGGCCTTGGGGATAAAGGTCACTTTCACTGACAGTCAACCAGTTAAGGTCCCCTTCAGTGACATTTGACCCCTATACTGACCAACTGTATGGCCTTGGGGGTGAAAGTCACTTTCACTGACAATCAAACCAACTTACTAAGAGCCACAAGTACAAAGACCAATATAATCCCTACTTACAATGAGATTCCATCCTAATGGGAGAGAAAACAAATACATACCTAAATAGATCCAGCATGAATATAAAATGAATAAAAATATCAAGTCATTAAATACAAGGCAGTGGGAGAGAGGAGGAAAAACTTCAAGCAGAATAATAATGAGGTAACATTCATACAGCCCTTTCTATGTGCCAGGCATTCTGCTAGCATTTTAAAATATTATCTCATTTGATCTTCACAGCAACTTTGTGAGGCAGGTGCTGTTATTAGCCCCATTTGACAGACGAGGAAACTGAGGCAGGCAGGCTAAGTGATTTGCCAGAGCTACACAGCTAGTAAGTGCCTGAAGCTAGATTTCAATTTGAGGTCTGTCTGATCCCAAACCCAATGCTCTGTCCGCTGTCCCACCCAGTCAGAAGATGATACCTTAGATTGATCCTAAGGAGAGGGAGACTGAAGCAGAGGTAACAAGGGGTGCGTTTGGGATTTGGGGAACAGCCGAGGTAAAAGCTTAGAAACCGGAGATACGGTGTCATCGGTGAAGAACAGAGAGAAGGCCAGTTTGTCTGGATTGCAGAGTGCCGTGGGAGAATGATGTCCAGTGGAGATGGGAAGACAGGCTGGGGCCAGTTTCTGAAGGGCTTTTAAAGCTAAACAGAAATTTCTATTTTATCCCAGACGCAATAGGAAGCCACTAGAGTTGATTGATTCACACTTTCAGATCGACACAGAAGGAAAATTACTTTGGCAGCAGTATTAGGATGGAATGGAGTGGGGACAGACTTGAGGCAGGGGAACTCATTAGGAGGCTGTCTGCGTGAGATAAGAGCCCAGACTCAATGGGAGCTCTGGGACTGGAGAGTAGGATCAGATGGAGGAATGGCTGAAAGATCTGGCAGCAGATTCAATCTGTGGGGCAGCAAAGAGCAAAGTGTTGAGGATAAACGCCAGGGCTATGAACCTGGGAGATTAAGAAGGATGATGGTGTCTTCTGCACGAATAAGAAAATTTAGAAGCAGGGAAAATTGGAGGAGGGGAAATAATGAGTTCGAGTGGAGGCATAATGAGTCAAGCTATCTACAATCGTCCAATCCCAAGTGTCCAATAAGCAGTCAGTGATATGGAAATGGGAATTGTGGGGGGGGGCTGCTCGATAAACCAGTGCCTTCCCCCTCTTACTGTGGCAAAGCCAGAAGCTTTGCTGAGTGGACCCTGGTCCTGTTTGATCTCATAGAGAGTATGTAAGTCAACATTTTCTGAATGAAGGTCGTTAGGGAGAAATCAGCAGGCCCAAAAGGGGCAGAATACTTTAGGTTGAGTGTTTGTCCATAGCACTGGGCAAGTCACATCACCTCTAGGACCCTCTGTCTTTTCATCTGAGAAATAAAGAGGATATTCCTCAAATATTCCCCCATTTGGCTGCTGACAGAAGGAGAGATTTGATTAACTGTTACACTTGAGGTTTGTGAGCTAGTTCTAGAGTAACTAAGTTATTTGTGCTAGGAGTGCTACAAAGTTTCTGAGGCTGACTGCCCAACCAACATTAACTGATTCATTCTTGTTTCCTGTGCTTAAAGGGGGAGGGGGTGATACAAGACTATCTGGTTACCATTTTACAAAAGCCAATGCACTCAGGCCCAGAGGGAAGCAATCAGTGAAGGTTGAAGTTGGACACATGGCGGGAGCAGCACAGCCTCGGAGAGCTGTTTATGTACTTGTGTAGACATTTAGCACAGCATCTGTCAGGGGAGCCAGTGGGGAAATCTCCCAGGAAACAGTCAGCTTTGACTTCTTTAGGAGGTAGGGGTTCTACACACTTAATTTGACGTTGCCTTTATTCATCAGAAGTGAGTTGTCTTGCTAGAGTAAGCATAAAAGGGAGGGCTGTTCACCTCGGTTTTATTCATAGAATCCTGGAACATCAGAGCTGGAGTAAGGAAGGGGTGGTCCTTAGAACAGGGAGTGTCAGCTGACAGAACCCTTAGCACAAAGAATATCAAAAGCGGATGAGATCTTAAGACATAAAATATTAGAGCGGAGGTGGGAAGGAAGTTTAGAATTTGGAATGTGGGAGCTGGGGGTAGTCTTAGAACAAGGACTTATCAGAACTGGGAGAGAGCTTAGAACAGAGAATGTCAGAGTTGGGAAGGGATCTTTTAGAATAGGGAATGTCAGAGCTGAGGGATATCTAGAACAGAGAATGTCAGAGCTGAGGGATATCTAGAACAGAGAATGTCAGAGCTGAGGGATATCTAGAACAGAGAATGTCAGAACTGAGGGATATCTAGAACAGAGAATGTCAGAGCTGAGGGATATCTAGAGCAGAGAATGTCAGAGCTGAGGGATATTTAGAACAGAATATCTAGAACAGAGAGTGTCAGAGCTGAGGGATATTTAGAGCAGAGAATGTCAAAGCTGAGGGATATCTAGAGCAGAGAATGTCAAAGCTGAGGGATATCTAGAACAGAGAGTGTCAGAGCTGAGGGATATTTAGAGCAGAGAATGTCAAAGCTGAGGGATATGTAGAACAGAGAATGTCAGAGCTGGGGGATATCTAGAACAGAGAATGTCAGAGCTGAGGGATATCTAAAACAGAGAATGTCAGAGCTGAGGGATATTTAGAACAGAGAATGTCAAAGCTGAGGGATATCTAGAGCAGAGAATGTCAAAGCTGAGGGATATCTAGAACAGAGAGTGTCAGAGCTGAGGGATATTTAGAGCAGAGAATGTCAAAGCTGAGGGATATGTAGAACAGAGAATGTCAGAACTGAGGGGATATCTAGAACAGAGAATGTCAGAGCTGGGGGATATCTAGAACAGAGAGTGTCAGAGCTGAGGGATATCTAGAATAGAGAATATCAGAGCTGAGGGATATCTAAAACAGAGAATGTCAGAGCTGAGGGATATTTAGAACAGAGAATGTCAAAGCTGAGGGATATCTAGAACAGAGAATGTCAGAGCTGAGGGATATTTAGAACAGAGAATGTCAAAGCTGAGGGATATCTAGAACAGAGAATGTCAGAGCTGAGGGATATCTAGAACAGAGAATGTCAGAGCTGAGGGATATTTAGAACAGAGAATGTCAAAGCTGGGGGATATTTAGAACAGAGAATGTCAGAGCTGCGGGATATTTAGAACAGAGAATGTCAGAACTAGGAAAGGGAATTTAGAATAGTAAAGATAACAGCAGGGAGAATCTTAGAACAAGGATGTCAGAGTTGGGAAGGAGCTTAAAACAAATAATGTCAGAGTTGAGGGAGATCTAGAATAGAGAATGTCAAAGTTGAGAAAGAATCTCAGAATAGGGAATATCAGAACTAGAAGGGAACTTAGAGTAGGGAGTGTCAGAGATGGGAGAAAGCTTGGAACAAGGATGTCAGAGCTGGGAACAAGACAGTACAAGAATGGCACATCCAGGCTCAATTTTAGAACTGTTAAGAATCATGAGAACTCTAGAACATGGAATGTCAGACCTCAGAACACAGAAAGAGAACCTTAGGATTAAGAATGTGAATGCCATATAAGACAATAGGACATAGAACACCAAAGTTGGGAAGGACCTGAAAAATGAACTGTTAGAGCTAGACAAGATTTGCATGATTTACTAGTACAGTTCTTAATGATTTGCCCAAAGTCACCAGGCAAGTTCGTTATTATATTACCTCAGATCCAAAATGCAGAATCAATACCACAGTTCATAGTACATAGAGTTAAAGATCTAAATTTTGCATTTTCAATTTCTTTGGAGGAGAGATCACTGACTCTAGAATGATAGGATCTAGTTTCAAATTCTGCCTCTTACACTTGTCTCTGTGTGTCTCTGGATAAGCTCCTTCCCTTCTCTGAGTCTCATTTCATCATCAGAAAACTCAGAGGCTGGAGTAAATGGCCTATATAGCAATGATCTTATTATACTATGTCACTTCACTGTTTCAGACCTCAGTTCCCTCATCTGCAAAATAAGACGGCTGGACTAGATGACCTCTGAGGTCCCTTCAAGCTTCCGAACTATGATCTATGTTCATATGATCTCTAGGACTCAGTTTTCCTTTCTGTGAGATGGGGATGAAAACATTCCTCACCCATTTCCCCCCAAACCAAAGTTACATGGGACTAGAGGACAGGAATGGCGGCTTTCTTTCTGGCAGTGCGTCCATTTCCCATGACAGTGTAGGGACTGGCCTATCAGTGAGATGGAGAAAGTTATTGTGAATGTCTCCCCAAGACTCTATAAAAACCATTAGAAATATGTATCATCAGGCTGTCTCTTTGCGGTTGATTTCTAAAGCAGCCAACAAAGATGAAGCAAAATGCTGAGTCTATTCATGTCCACCCACCATCTTAAACATTCCTTTGGTTTATCCAACCAAACCCAAAATTGACGTGAAGTAGAAAGAGATTGTTCAACTCCAGATCTGGAGGAGATTTTGGAGAATACGGACTCTATCATTCCTATTTTACAGAAAAGGAAAGTGAAGGGGACAAGGTCAAGATCCCATGGCTTGTGTCAGAGTTAAGAGGCAGAACTGGGGCCAGAATCCAGGCACACTTCACTATTTCTTTCCGATTGGGTCCAAAAAAAGAGAAAGAAGGAGAAAAGTGTCTGCAACACTAATACAACCTCTCTCCCTCTTCATTTGTTGTGCTCTCGGTGAATTGCATGTGAATGATTAACACTTGACCTTGGGTTCCCTTCATTCCATCAGTGAAGACTGAATAGAATCACAGAGCTGGAAGAGACCTTGGATATCTGGACTGATCTTAACCCATTTTACAGAGAAGAGGAGATTTAGGCAGGGGAAGCAAAGACTTTGCTCTAAGCTACACAAGGAGTTAGTTTGCTATATGGGAACAGGATCTAAAACTGGAACACTTAATTCAGCCCCTCACTTTTACAAATTGGGAAACTGAGAATTGGAGTGGTAGAATGACCTGAGCAAGGTCACGTGGCCAGTCATTGGCAACTCATAAGCTCAGAGACACCTTAGATGTGTACTCCATAGTTCCTAGAACCTATACTGAACAGGACTGAAGATATCTTTCCATGTCTGCCCTGATTCCCTCTGGAATCTGAAATTTATGGAGCCCTCCTCAAAGAACTAATGTTCTTAACTGATGCTGAGAGAAGCAAATAGAACCAAGAGACCATTGTACAGTAACAACAAGATTATGTGATATCAACTGTGATGGACTTGGCTTTTTTCCAACAATTAGATGATTCAAAGCAATTTCAATAGATTTGTGATGGAAAGTGCCATCGGCATCCAGAGAGAGAATTATGGGAATGTAATGTGGAGCAAAGCAGAGTATTTTCACTTTTGTTGTTGTTTGTTTATTTTTCTTTTTTAGGCTTTTTTCCCTTTTGATCTGACTTTTGGAGAGCAGACAAAATATGATAAATGATAAATATGGAAATATGTTTTGAAAAATTGCACGTTTCCTTGTATCAGATTGCTTACTGTCTTAGGGAGAAGGGAGGGGGTAGAAGAGGGAGACAATTTTGGAATACAGGGTTTTGCAAAAGTGAATGTTGAGAGCTAACTTTGCATGTATTTGGAAAAATAAAATACTATTAAAAATAATGTCCTTAAATGTGCAATAAGATGAAATAATATAAGATTGCAAAGGAAAACAGCTATATTGAAATGTTATCAAAATATTTTAAAGGTATAAAGATTTAAGACAATAACCACTACCCTAGTCCAGACCTCTCGTTTTCCTGATATGGAAACTGAGCCAAAGAAAATTTACAGAACTCGATCACAGCTACATAGCATCACTGGGCCATTTGTATTCAGGTCTCCTGATTGGAATGGAAGAGAAAGAGGAAGGAATAAACATTTATTATTATCCCAAGCACAGCGCTAAAAGCTTTTTACCAATATTATTTCATTTGATGCTTACAACTGTGCAAAATTGGAGCTACAGAAAATATACAAATATACATATTTTACCAAAAATTGAAGCTAGCAGATATTAAGTGACTTCCCTAGCTTTGTTCAGGTAGTAAGAGTCCAAATTTGAAACAGGTTTTGCTGACTCCAGGCCCAAGACTCTATCCTATTATACCACACTGGCTTCCATCCCAAGCCCAGGATTTCCTGCAAACGCATTGTGGTTCATTTGAGAAAATATTGACTCTGGGGTCAGAGAAACTGTTTTCAAATCTCACCTCTGATGATGTTAGACTAGGTACTTAATCTTCATGGTCTTCAGTTTCCTTAGCGAGAAAGTCCTTTCTAGATGCCCTATCTTTGGTCATAGTAACTTTTACTAAGCAATGGGTGGTTCCTCCTTAGGCCATCAATCTGGATGTGGTTTGGATTAACCTCCTTTTTTTTTATTCTCTTCTAGCTGGTCATGCAATACCTTTACTATGGTGGTCCAGAGTCACTTCTTATTAAGAACAATGAGATAATGGAGGTTTGTGGAGTTTCATCTGGGATTTCTGTAAGCCTGAGTTGGGCCAATATTGTGCTCCTGGGAAGGAGACTGGAGTATTGTCGTAGAAAATCGGACATCGGTGTCAAGGGTGGAGAAGTGGGAACACAAGTTCAGCTTTGGGAAAACCAGTGTGGGTTTTATTCCAGTAGTTCAGGAGTGCAGAACTATGGGTCTGGACTAATTGATATAAGATCAGAGTATCAGAGCAGATGGGATAAGCACTGACTCCTCAGTACTGCTGACAAATAGGCGCTCTACCAGTTGGGAAAGATGGATGGTTTAATTCATTCTTTTAACAAACACCTGCTTGGTTCAAATCATGGAACTGGATAAACAGAAATATATAAGATGTGGCCAATTGGCAAGCACTTATTTAGTGCCTGTAGTATGCCAGTTGAGTGGCAAGCCTAAAAAAATGAAAGTCAAACAGTTCCCACCCTTGAGGTGTTACATTCGATTAGAGAATCCAGAAAGTTTGCTTAAATCCATGAAAAATAAATGTGAGGTCATTTTCAGGGGATTGTAAGGGATCTCGAAGGTGAATAACTAGGTTCCCACAGAAGGTTCAGAAATTAATGCATTTGGAGGTTTCTTCCTATACATCCATAAATCCATAAATATATATGACCACATATATATACATATATATATAAAACCACACATATACACACATGCATGTATATAAACAGATATGCATATGTGGGCACTATGCAGTTGTCAGGGTTGTGTGTGCTCGTGCTAAGATGTGCAGGAAGAAGTCTTCTCCAATTGTGTTTATACTTGGATTCCTTACAGGAACATAGATATTCTCTTAAGAGAGGTCTCTGATACACACATGTATGTATGAATATGTGTATCAGTGTATGTATATATATATATGTATATATATATATATATGTATGTACACTGTGTTTATATTATTTAATTACCTAAAATATGTGTAACACTTCTGTACATTATGGATATATACACATATACGTGCAAATACACACACATATATTTTGCATGGTATGTGTGTGTGAAACTCATGGTTGTGAGCATCAAAACCTCCAAGTGTAGCCTGAACCAGATTAAAATATAATTGAGAAATGTTTAACAAAATAAATAAAAACATAACACAACGTAGCTAATGTTGATTTGTGTTAACCCACAAGGACCCACTTCTAGTGGAGATTGACCTCACGGTTGTACAGAAATAGCCAAATTATAAGCCAGGGTGTGAAAAGCCCAGCTCAGTAAGAGGAGCTCCAGAGAGGGAGACTTAATTGCATCCTGTTGGGTCATGGAGGAGAGGGTCTTTGAACTGGGTGGAATGTCAGGATTTAGGGATTTTTTTGGACTTTGGTTGGTAGAAAGGAAGGGATCCTTGAAGGTTTCTGAGTCTGGAAGGAGATCAAAGTACTGTCTTGGTGATGTTTTCAGATGAATTAGAAGGGAAGGGAAGAAAGGAGGAGAATAGATCTGTTGGGAAATGTGGAAATAGTCCAAGTGGGAGCTGCTTCGAGCTCGGACTAAGATGGTAGCTGTAAGAACAGAAGGGAGGACATGGGTGCTTTGAGGAAAGACTCAACAGATGAGACTGATTAAATGTGAGCAGCAAGGGACAAGGAGGAATCGGAGGTGACACTGAGCTTCCTTTTACATCCAGTGAAAGTCAGTCCCGTTCAAGGCAGCCTGACTGATAGCCTCCCTTTTATAATTTTTTTTTTATTTTAGCTCCTGTCTGCCGCCAAGTTTTTCCAGCTCGAAGCTTTGCAGCGGCATTGTGAGATCATCTGTGCAAAAGGGATCAACACAGAGAACTGTGTAGATATATACAACCATGCCAAGGTAACGCCCGCAGCCCCTTTCCTGGGTGCAAAGAGTATAGACAAAGGAGGAGTCTTGTTTGTATAAGACATGGGACCTATTGTTGGCAAATCAATGAGAGAAAGAATGATTTGGGTTGAAGGCATGGTCCTTAGGAAGGAAGGAAGAAGGAGGAAGGGAGAGGGGAGGGAAAGAAAGAAAGAGAGAAAGAGAAAGAGAAAGAAAGAAAGAAAGAGAGAAAGAGAAAGAAAGAAAGAAAGAAAGAAAGAAAGAAAGAAAGAAAGAAAGAAAGAAAGAAAGAAAGAAAGAAAGAAAGAAAGAAAGAAAGAAAGCCAATTTTATTTATTGTCAATGGAAAAACCCTCCCCCTTTACAGCAGCAGGATATTTTGGACAAAATATGTATTAAACTACAACCCAATAAGATCAATAGTACAGTTATTATCATCCCCACTTTATAGAGGAGGAAACTGAGGCTGAGAGGTGTAGTATCTCACTACTAGTGAGATGTGGCAGTCAGCACTTTTCCATGTGATGGTTATCCTGTGTTCCCCTCAATAGCATTAATGCTCCTCCACCAGCCCACAATCCATCTTTACATGGATTCCATTTTGGCCGATGTCCCTCCAAAGAGAGAATTGTTTAATACCGACTATGGGCTGGGGGAGGGAACCAGCCCTTGGCCTTGAACCTTGGGAAATATGAGAAGGCAAATACAAATGTCAAAAGGGGCCTTGGCAATATTAAATGCGAGCCCTTGTGACAACTTTCCATATAGAAGGAGGCCAAAGATGAGCTTGTTTTAGCAATTCTGACTTTCCAGTCAAGCTGTCCAGAATTAGAGAAGCTTCGTCTTTTAGCACATTTTCTTTATTTACAAAAGAGGAGGGGTGTGTTGGTAAATGTTTAACAATCAGCTTTCCAGGAAGAGGGGTGAGGAAAATATCTGTGTGACTCATTTTTAGGGTTAATTTGCACCATTAACATCTTCTCCATCACTTGCTTAAGTCTAGATGATGAATATAACAATCCAAGTCCGGATTTCTTGTGTTTGTGGATTTCCAAGGTGGAAATAAATGCTCACACTGAACATTTGACATTTGGTTCTCTGGTGTGAGCTGGCTCTTAGCACACTCCTACAAAAAAAGCAAGCAGATTTTTCTACCAAATGGAGTGAGCCAGAGGTCAGAAACAACAGGAGAACCAGGAGTGGAAGGAGACCAGGATCCCATTAATAATAATAATGTGCTAACATTTGTGTAGGGTCCTTTACCAGCAGCTAGGGGGCACCATGGTGGTCGAGCACTGGCCTTGGAATAAGAAACATTCATCTTCCCAAGTTCAAATCCAGCCTCAGACACTTACTAACTGTCACTCTGGGCAAGTCACTTAACTCTGCCTGCCTCCGTTTTCTTATCTGTAAAATCAGTTGGAGAAGGAAATGGCCAACCCCTCCAGTATCTTTGCTGGGAAAAAAAACAAACAAAAAAGAACACAAAATGAGGAAGAGTTGGACATGACTAAAACAACTAAACAACAAAATATAGGAAATTTTACTAATAACATAATAAAACTAATAATGTAGCATTTATGGTTTATAAAGTACTTGAAAAATCTTATCCCACTTAATTCTCACAATCACTTTGGGAGATGGGTGCTGTTATTATCCCCATTTTACAATAGAGTAAACTGAGACAGATGATTGGAAATTAATTAAGTTGCCCATGTCACACAAATCATAAATGTCTGGAGTTGGATTTGGACAATTTGTCAGATGTTCTAGACTCCAGAAATGATGCCCTGGGTTCGAATCCTTGTTTGGTAGCTTTACAACAAGTTGGGTTGGAGAAAGGCTGGACTTGTTAGCCTCTAGAGTTGCTTCTCTCTTAACACTCTATGTTTCTTAGGATCTAGCAGATAATGGATCTAGTAATGGAAGCAGCTCTAGGCTGCGAGTCACAGGATCTGGATTCTAATTCTGCTTCCACCACTAGCTGGGTAGTCTAAAGAAGATCATTCTTCTTCTTTCTGTCTTGGCTTTTCTCACCTGTGTAAGCCAGGCTCTCGGACCCTTCTCACTCCAGTTTATGAGTCTATCAGGCCCAATCTCCTCTTGGGTGGGCTGAATAAATAGTCGTACTAATTCATTCAGGCCATTAGGATACCACTGAGCATCTTTCCGGTTTTATGTCCTAAATGACACATCCTTTTTGCTCGCAGATGGTTAGCTCAGTGGGTTACAGCTCTGTGCTAAGGAGGCCAAGGTCATGGGCATATTTCCCATCTAGGCCAGGAAGCAATACGCTTTAAAAAATAATAAATTTGTCATTAATGATTTCTTCTTTCTTGGATCATGGCTCTATCTCAGAGTCTCCTCCCCACCTTTGCTCTCCGTGCCTTCACCCCGTCTGCCTGGGGGAGAAGGATGCCCAATCCTAACAGCAAAGTACAGCTTCACAGAGTAACTGAACTCACTGGCCAGGCTGGCAAGTACCTACCTCATTTCTGCCACATTTTGGCCAAGAGGAGAGCCAGAAGCCCCCTAGGGTTAGAAAGGACCTTGTATTAATTACAGATGGGGAAACTGAGGCAGGAAGAGACTAAAATTCTTGAGCTAGAGCTGGAAGGAACCTCCAAATCCATCTGATTCAATCTCCTTGTTTTACAGATGAGGAAACTGAGGTCAGGAAAGGGAAGTGGTTACTCAAGCCCCTCAATGGAGCCACTTTTGAACCCAGACTCTGATTATAAATCTAATACTTTACTCAGTACCACACTGTCCTCGAGTCATTATCCTAAAGTTCTCTTCTCTCCCTAGAGATCACTAGTCACTAATCTATTTAATCAACAATTATTAAGTGCCTACTGTATGCCAGGCACAGAACTTGATGCTAGCTCTATTAAAGCAAATGTGAGAGCACATTTGACCTCAAGAAGCTTCTGTTCTACTCGCCAATTCCATTCCCTACCCACTGACCCTTAAGCTCCATTCCTGCCATTTTTTTCCTCTACCTGCCCGATCCCAACTACACAGGTCATGGCCATTTTGCATCCCAAGTAATGTGAGAGGCTCTGGGCATTTGCTATGTTTTAACCCAGGACATGCAGTAGGGCACACTACAGGGGGTCAGCAGAGAACTGTCACAGTGAGAATCAAGCTCAACAAGTCAGAGGAGCTGGGTCCAAATCCTACCTTTTGACTTATTATCTTCATGATCTTGAGCAAGTCATGTTGTTTCTCTAGGCCTCAGTTTCCCTATCTGTACAGTGAGGGTTTGGAAGAGACAGCTCCCAACTTTCCAGCCCCAGCTTACACAGGTATCACACTCACGACCTTCTTTTCCTCCTTCCCCAGTTCCTCGGCGTCACGGAGCTCTCGACCTACTGTGAAGGCTACTTCCTCAAGAACATGATGGTCCTCATTGAGAACGAGGCCTTCAAGCAGCTTTTGTACGATAAAAATGGAGAAGCATCGGGTCAGGATGTACTCCAGGACTTGCAGAGGACGTTGGCAATCAGGATACAATCCATTCACTTATCCTCTTCCAAAGGCTCTATCGTCTAAACCCCCGAGACGAGAGGGCACTCCCGAAGGACCTTCCTCGTTCTCTGGCTGCGTCGGCTTCCGAAGAATACACACGATTCCCACCGGCATGTTCTCATCTGGACCCAGGGGCTTCCTCGGCTGTCCTGGCTCCTCCTGGCTCAGTGACTGTGTACAGCTCTCGTGCATTCCTCACACCAGGGAGATCCTGCTCATGGCTGGCTAGCGACTGGGTCCTGATTTGGAAATCCAGTGAGGGGACCATGGAGCTGTGACCCCACTTTGGACATCCCTTGAAGCACGCCCATTCGTGCTGGGGACCGCTGATGGAAACACACCCATGTAGAGATGGTTGGGCTTCCTGAAGCCTGATGAAGAACGGTCCAGTACCCACTCCTAGGAGCATCCCCGTATGCACTTCCAGAGACTGGTGTTTGCAGGTTTAGTGAGTTTTCATCACGCCCGAGAGACAGTTAGAAAGATTGCAATCGTGAGGAACAGTCTAGGCAAATTTATAAGGGTGGGGACTTTTTAAAATATATATATATATATATGTTCATTTAAAAAATGGGGTAGCCTTGTAGTTTAAAAATATATTTCTAAAAAGCTTAAAAGTTCCTTTTCAACAGAATTGTGTATAAGGATCCAAGTTTGGGATTTTTCCTTGTTTTTTTAAAGGTCAAAGGTACTCCCTGTGTCAGTGCAATAGACAAGATTTCCACTGGTGTTGTTTATCAGCCGATTTAATCTTGCCTCGCCAACCACAGTGATACACAAGAGGTACACTGCCAACAACCACCTCCAGTTCTGCCACTGAAGAAACAATCCTGCATGCTATCGTTATTTGGGGTTCCTGCCTGGTGAAGCCTTTGCATGGGGATGGACCTGGCCCACACGATATCCACGCTACAGAGTTGCCAAGGATTCCATGGGACAACGTCGTCTCTCGCTCTGCCGCCGCCGCTGGTCCAGCCACAGCTGCCTATTCCTTTCCTGGTGGAGCATCGTAGTGCAATCGATGGTTTCCATGGGATCATATTGGTGGAAACTGAATTTTGAGGGAAGCCAGGGTGGGTCAGGGGTGGGAAGGGACTTGGGGGAGGGAGACATGAGAGCATTTAGCATTTATCCCGGGGCTCTCTTCAGTTCTAGTAAGATATCAGTACTTTACTACCGACCAGAGAGCGTGATTATGTTATTTGTAATGACTAAATATGTAATATAGAATGATTTCCCATCACACCCCACGAGTGGACGGTCTAGGACTCTGGGTCGTGGACATTTATTGACTGCTGGGTCTCAGTTCCCTTTGCAAGTCAGTAGCTAGCAAGAGAGAGGGCTGAAAGACCACAATAACTTCTCAGAACTTTTCACACACCCTTGTTTTAAAATATACTCGAGTGCAGCAAAGACTCTTCACCATTTGGGGCGACATCTTGCTATCAGCTTCCTTCTCTCCCAGCATGCCTCTTCAGAAATTACCGCCGCCCGCCCCTCAGAATCTGTTTCAGGAAACCTTCCCCCACGCCTCTGTCACGTGAGGTAATTCTTGGGTCCGTCGCTCAGAATGTTTGATGTCAGTGGCTGCTTCTGGGCTCCTGCTCCCACTCCAGGGATGTTCAGCCCATCAGCTAGGAATCCATCGATGGACGTTGGTGTGGATCACTCGGAAAGCCTCTCAGGTTCCCTCTGGACCAAAAGGGGAGAACTCAAAGGGCTTCCCGCCCATCCCGGGGAAGATCCACAGCATGTGATCCGGCAGGAAGCTCCTGCCGTGTCCGTCCATGTCCTTGAAGAAGCTGTCTGAGATGCAGCCCTCCTGGCCGCTTCCTGTCCTTGAATGTTCAATGCTAGAGCAGAGCAGCTCCGCCTTGGCTTGCGTGATGGCAACCCCCCTTTCCCCAATGGTGTTCATGTTTGAGCTTGGTGTGCTTTCTCTGTCATTAAAGCAAACATGATTTTTTCCATGTTGTGATCTTTTTGTATGATGAGCAACTACCCTGAGTGGCCACTCCAAGGTAGACCTTGTCTTGTTACAGACTTACCAAAAAAACAAACAAAACGAAAACCCTGTTGTCCCTTAAAGCTCCATGGGAAGTGAACATTGATACCAATTGAGCTCTCATAGCACCTAACTTAGAGAGCCTTCCGCCATTATTCAGGTGCCAAGGCTTTCAGACACAGTCCCATCCACTTTCATCTTGTTTCCACGGGTATTTATTATTTATTTTTAATTATTAAGCGTTTATTATGTGCCAGTTACTCTGGCCCTGAGGCCTTGAGGATTCAAAGAAAGGCCAAAAATGGTCCATGATACCCAGGAGCCCACCACAAACAAAGGACCTATACAGGATAAATGAGAGAGGAACTGAGAGGGCCTGGGTGGGTGGAACAGTCAAGGCCTCCTGCAGAAGGTGGGATTGGAACGGATTTGTGAAGGAAGCGAGGAGGAAGGGAAGTCGAGAAACCGTGAGGAACATGGGCTGTGTGGAGAAGTATAAGGAGGCTGGAGAGATGGGAAAAGCTGGGCTCCAAAGTGATTAAGAGTCAATTAGGGGTAGCTAGATGGCACAGTAGATAGAGCACTGGCCCTGAGTTCAAATCCAGACTCAGATCCTTAACAATTACTAGCTTTTGACCTTGGGCAAGTCACTTAGCCCCAATTGCCTCACCCCCAAAAAAGTTAAAGAGTCAATTGGAGGGTTTTTTACATGATGTCCCATACTGAAAACTGCACTAAGACTTTGGGGACCCTGATCCAGGAGGAAATGGAGAAACACTGGCACTTAATGATTGCGGGGCTGACGTGATCGTGACTATGCTTTAGGAAAATCGCTGCTAGCCGAACTGAGAGTGACCATAGTGGGGAGAAACGAGGCAGGAAAACCAATTGGTGTCTATGCCCTAGTCCAGGTACAAGATGGCGGAGGGATGGATCCATGCATGTGGAGAGCCTGGTGCTAGGTAGACGCTGGAGATGTAGTAAAATTAAACAGGCTCTGCCCTCGGGTATGCAGAAAGAAAGCTCATAAAGGGGTAGCCAAGGAGCTTTAAGTTGGGCAGTGGGGGAGTTATTGATCCATCTTTCCAGTAACAAGTGGCCATTTTAATTTGATTACATGGTCAACCAACCAGCCGATTTTAATCAAGAGCTTATTGCTCTGTGCTATGTACTACGCACTTTGCTAAATGCTAGTCGTGATATTCCCCTCCCCCCCCCAAAAAAAAAACTACAAAAAAGTCAAAGTTTTCCTTGCCTTCAAGGAGCTACAAAAGAAATGAGCATCGACAGAAAGGCAAGCATGGGGAGGTGGTAGATGCGAGGCCTTTGGGAACACCCCAACTGCTCCCACACAAAGGACTCTAGGGAAATATGGGTGAGCTGAACAGGGACATTTCAGATTGGGCCCCAGGAAAAAATGAGAGGGTTGATTTATCTTCCTAGTGAATCTCAGTAAAAGTCTCTTGGGAAAGGGAGCTGCTTTGTTTGTTTTTCAAAGATAAATTGTCGGTTCCTTCCACATGAAAGGAGAGGAATGGCTGGAGTAGAGTTGGGTTGTTTAAACTTTTTGATTACCAGAAAGTTTCTCCAAGCTCAAGTCACCAAGTTCTATAATCTGTATGACAGGGCCCCCTAGTGTCATGGGCTAACCCTGATCATTTGTAATTAATTCCAATTCAGTTCAACAAACATCCATGGGACGCTTACTGTGTACATGATAGAGACCAGCATTGACATTAGGACTGGATGGTAGAGTGGGCAGAGCTGCCTTCAGAGGGGAAGATGAATTTGAATTTTGGCTCTGCTGCTTGGTACTTGGATGCCCGTGAGCAAGGCTCATCTCTTTTCTGGGCCTCGGCTGACTCATCTGCCAATGAAAGCCTGCGAGGTCCCTTCCAATGCTTCCAAGGCCCAAGAAGACCTCAGCTTCATTTCACACAGTGATGACACTGGAGATGGTTCCTCATTCCAGCTCTAAATCTTTGCTTCTACAAACATTTCTAATTCTGAGCCTTCTACGTAACAAACTTTAAATTTCTTCATTTCACTGGGTCTCAGTGGCCTTTCTTGTCAAGGGAAGGAGGACCAGACTAAATGTCCACTGAGATCCCTTTCAGTTCTATAGTCCCAGGACCCAAAAGTACTTTGGTTCAATTTCATTCATTTTAGTTTGATAACTTTGAATTTGGGCAATTCCTGCAACTTCGGTTTAAACTCTGACCCTGCTACCTAACAAACTTTGAATAAGTCAGTTCATCTCACTGGGCCTCGGTTGCCTTATTTGTCAAATAATGGGAATGAGGTTAAAGGACCTTAATAGAGTCATGGAACCTCTGGGATCAGGGGTCTTAAGACCTGCCTCTTGGCCTTCCTACCTGTGTGACCTTAAACAAGTCACTTCCTTCCTGTGCCCCAGTGTCCCCAAATGGGGACTAGATATGTCCCGAGTTCCCTTCTAGCTCTGGTCTGTGACCCTAAGTCCCCCAAATATTCAGAATCTGAAATCTGCTCCTTTCTGGCAGACCAACCAAGGAGCCACTTAAGGTCCCAAGAGAGAAGGATTTTTTCGTGTGGTTGCCCATGTTATTGTTCCAAGGAATTGTGTTTGATAGGATAGGAACAGAGAGAGGAAGAGGGATTTCTTCAGTTCTGGAACTGAACCCAGACTGGGTGACCCAGACAATCAGTGCCCAAGCCATGCTGGAGAACCAGACTTCCTGGCATCTGGCCCAAGACTCTCCACACTACTCATTCACAGCCAGCATCCCTTTTCGAGGTCTTCCATTCCAACCCCTTCTTTTTACAAATGAGGAAACTGAGTCAGAAACTTGCCCCAAAGGTAGTAACTGTGTGAGGCAGGATTTGAATCTCGTTCCTCTCCAAACTCCAGACTGTTTCCCTTCCACAGGGCTGCCTCCTACCTTCTCCCACACAGAAGGGTCTTTTTGGTTCTTTGCTGAGCCAATGACATCATCAGGGTGATGTCTTAACCTGTGATGTCTTGGCTTGCCAGTGAATTGGATTTAATTGAGCAGGGCTGTGCAGAGTCATCCACCTCCCTCTCTCCTCCGGGCCCCTGCAGTTGGGTCTTAAGATCAAGAGATCCATTGTGTTTGCTCAGATTGGGCTGGGGAAAGGCGACATTAAGACACATGATATGGAAATCGCTGTCTCTTTGGCCAAGTCACACGCCCCAAGACTTTCCTTTTAATATCTCCCATGACTCTCTCTGTTAACCAATATTAGTTAATTGCCACCCTCAAAAACTCTGACCCCACTGCCATTAGGAGTCTTGGGTCTAAGAGAGAAGTCCAAAAAACCATCTTTTGATTTTTATTTTTTATAATAACCATTCTTTTATTAATAATCTGCTGGCCTGATTAATAAAAGGGATAAATGATCCAGAAAAAAAGACCAAGAGAAAGGGTGTCTCAACCACAAAGCCACTGAGGAATATTTGCCAAAATCCCCATCAGACACAAAGTGGAAAGTTCCACCATCATTCCATTTGTACTTTGGAATAAGACAGCTCAAGTACATGCAGTTCCCCGCTCCAAATCCCCCCCGCCCCCCATGAACCCCAAATCAAAAAATCTTTTCTGGGAAACAGGATGGAGAATCACTGACAGCTTTCCACTCCCCCCCCCATCCCCCAGGGTCTTGGAAGCCAATCTCCCCCAAGCAGAAGCGGGTGTGAAGGCCTGGCTTGTCAAACCCTTAAAAATAATAATAATAACAGAGTCAATTTTAAACTTCCTGCAGATAAAAGGAAGCACATACACACCACCCTGCAATCATACAGAACGGAATCTCTCATTACTGAACAGGCAATCATATTATTAGTACCCCCAGGAAGGACAAGTCTCTAAGTTTAGCTCTGAATTTGAAAAGTCAATCAGCCAGCATGAATAGAGAATTAACAGAGGTGCCTGAGGCTGGCTCACAGTGCCTGGGCTGTTTATTTGGAAACAAGTTTACCTTTCATTGGTTCCTGGAGTTTATGGCAGATTTCCCAAGGAAGAGATGGAAAGCTGAGGCAAGGGAAAGTAGATAGGCCTGAGAGTCTGAGGATCTGGATTTGAATCTCAGTTCTCGTGCTTTCTACCCTGGGTGACGTAGGACAAATCATTGAACCTCTCTGGGCCTCAGTTTACTCATCTGCCAAATGGACTCAAAAGCCTCCTATCTGTGTGATCTTGGTTAGGTGATTTCTAATTGCTGGGATGGAAGGAAGGGAGGAAGGGAGGAAGGAAGGAAGGAAGGGAGGAAGGAAGGAAGGAAGGAAGGAAGGAAGGAAGGAAGGAAGGAAGGAAGGAAGGAAGGAAGGAAGGAAGGAAGGAAGGAAGGAAGGAAGAGAGGGAGGGAGGGAGGGAGGGAGGAAGGAAGGAAGAAAGGAAGGAAGGAAGGAAGGAAGAAAGGGAGGAAGGAAGGAAGGAAGGAAGGAAGGAAGGAAGGAAGGAAGGAAGGAAGGAAGGAAGGAAGGAAGGAAGGAAGGAAGGAAGGAAGAAAGGAAGGAAGGAAGGAAGGAACAGGGAAGAAAGAAAGAAAGAGAGAGAGAGAAAGAAAGAAGAGAGAAAAAGAGAGAAAGAAAAAGAGGAAGAAAGAAAGAGAGGAAGGAAGAAACAAACAAAGAAAAAGTTGTTTTTTTCATAGACCTCTTGACATTATCCATGGGCTCCAGAATGAAAAGTCTTGTTTTAATCAGTGAGTATTTACTAAGTACCTACTATGTGCCAGGCTCTATGCTGGGTTCTGGAGGTCCAAATATAAAGAATGAAACAATCTCCACCCTCAAGGAGCTTCCAGCACCTTCTCGTCCTACCACCCAATTCAGCAAACATTAACAGAACACTTCCTCTGTGCTAGGTACCACAGGAGGCATCATTGTGACAAAAACGTGACAGCCCCTCTAGACCTTCCATTGCCTTTTTCGCCTCCCAATAAGGCTCGGGAAAGGGGGCAGTGTGGAACCAGATTCTGGCTCTGCTCCCTAACACCTTGTGACTTTGGGCCAGCCGCTTTGCTTCCCTTGGCCTCCCTTTCCCTACCTTGGTTAATGGAGTGCTGGGAGGCTGGGAAGTGGGAACAACCACGGGCTGAGGGAGCGTGGCCGGGCCAAGCCCCTCCTCGCCTCCTGGGATCCCAGAGCGCCCATCGTATGTCCTGACTCAGAGGCAGCTCCGTGTCCTGGCAAGAATTCCCATCAGTGAACCACGGTTCTGCCCTTCACTGAGGGCCTTGACCTGGGTGTCTAGACAGCTCTCCAAGGCTACCAATTGCAGAGTGACCGCAATCTATTGTTAGCAGAGAGGAGTGACAGTCCCGCCCAGAAGTAGACCTCAGGTCCTCTTGTGTAAATGAAAGGGTCAGATAAGATCATCTCTTAGGACCTGGCTCTGGTGTATATTACCTATGTGTCCTTGACCAGATCACTCACCCCTCCAGATCTCAGTTTCCTCATCTGTTAAATCTGAGGACCCTTCCAGGGCAAAATCTGTGGGTCCCATGGCCCTTGTGTAGCAGGAAGGCCCACCTTGCTTCTACTCATCACCTCCATTGGCTTCCCAATGTAAGCATGCTCTGGCCCTAGAAAGTGACTCCGCCATCTTTAACCCCCAGGCCCAGCTCGAAGCTGAGTCCGTGCTGTCGGTGAGCTGGGCTCCCTCTCCCTCCGGGGGTATCGGGGGATAGCTGGCCTGGGTGAGCTCTAAGACCTCACCCACTTCTGAATCTTATGATGCAATTGTTCCTTCTGGCCCTAAATCCTCTATGTTATTCTCTCTGCAGCAGAGTTTAAGATGGATGGGTCCACCTTGGACCCCGTCCAAGAGGGTTTGTTGCCAAAGGAGTGAAAACAGCTCATTAAGAGATGGTCTTACCTGGAAGACAGGCCGCAGCATGACTTCAGAGGAAAGTCTTTGAGCAAAGCTTCAGGGTATGGACAGACATTGATGTTTTATTAGAGGCAAGAAATTTAGACCAAATCACAGCACTTCCTGCTACTGCTGATAGAATATGATAAGGACTCATTAAATCTACCCAGACCTCCCTCCTGGGGCAGCTTAAGATTAGAGATAAGTCCGGGGAAAAGTGGAAGAGATTTTTCTTTCAATTTTGTTGTTGTTCAGTCAGATCCAACTCTTTGTGACCCCATTTGAGGTTTTCTTGGCAAAGATACTGCAGTGATTTACCATTTCCTTTCCCAGCTCATTTTACATATGGGGAAACTGAGGCGAACAGGATAAAGTGATTTTTTTTTCCCAATCACAGAAGTAGTAGGCATCTCAGGTCAGATTTGAATCCCTAGAGGGACTGTCTCATTTTTGTCACAATAGTGCCTACTGTGGTACCTAGCACATAGGAAGTGTTCTGTTAATGTTCGCTGAACTAGGTTATATGAAGAAAAGGTGCTGAAAGCTCCTTGAGAGTAGAGATTGTTTCATTCTTTATATTTGGACCTTCAGCACCCAGCACAGAGCCTGACACATAGTAGGTGCTTGATAAATACACTTATTAAAAACAGAACTTTTCATCCTGGAGCCCATGGATCATTTCAAGAGGTCCATGGGGAAAAAAAAAAAAAAAAAAGCCCAGTGTTCTATCTACTGCACTGCCTAGCCACCCTGTTTATTTTTCTATACCCATGTTGTAGCTAACAAGCCCATTGTTCATAATAAATAAATGATGAGATCATCACTCTGGGATTATGGTGTCAAAGCCATATAATTTATCTAATTCTCCTACAGAGCAAAGTGATTTAGGGGACACGGTCAGCCTATAACTGGGCCAAATCCAAACCCTTCCTGTCCATCCCAGAAATAGGATGGGGTAGTGGGTAGAGTTCTGACTTATTTAAATCCACTTTCAACTCTCACCAGTGAAGTCACTCACCTTCTCTTTGAACAGCTATTTCACAGAATCATAAAATGTGAGCGTTGGAAGGGACATCATCCTATACATGAAAGGAATCATTTTATCATTTGTGAAAATAAGACTCATAATAACACTTACCTCCTAGAGTCAAGTAAGCATTACATGAAATATTATAAGGAAAGCTCTTTGAAAATCTCAATATGCCATCCAAATAACAGTTATTTTTATGAATTTACTTCTGAGAGCCACAGGGAGATTCTTTTTTCTAACCCAGTCCCCCAAAGCACGGATGTAGGAAAATATAAAGATTCCATTGTGGGAGCAGCTAGGTGGTGCAGTGGGTAGAGCACAGCCCTGAAGTCAAGAGGACCCGAGTTCAAATCTGGTCTCAGACACTTAACACTTCCTGGCTATGTGACCCTGGGCAAGTCACTTAACCTCAGTTGTCTCAGCAAAAAAAAAAAAAAAGAAAAGAAAATCCCATTGACATCCTAGGGTTTTCAATTATAGGGATCATATATAGAGGTCATCAGGTTAACCCTTCATTGTACAGATGAAGAAGCTCAGTCGTTTTCTCTCCCACTTGCACCATCCCTGAAATTTGATTTTCTTTAAGCAGTAAGGGATTCGATTCAACCCAATTCAACAAACATATTAATTTATATATTATATATAATAAATATATTACATAATAGTGAATATTATATATCATGTAGTATTATAATTATATAATATAAATTATATATATAATAAATATGTTAGATATATTTAATATTATACATGATATAATATCATAATTATATATAATATGAAAATATCATATATAAAATAAATATAATAAATATATATTAAGTGCCAAGTATGTGCCAGAAAACCATAGTATAGAAGGTAAGAAGTCAGCCTTAGTGCCAGGAAGACCTGGGCCAATCTATGGGCCAATCACTCTCCACGTGCCAAGTAACTCTATAAGACCAACAATGCAAGTGCTAATAAATTACATTGGTAGAGGAAATCCTCTCAAGGGAAAGTTGAAATCTCGGGTTCAATCTCCTTCTTCCCTTAAATTTTTCCTTGCTAAGCCCTGGAAATACTGGGGAAAAATAAAGCAATCCCCACCCTCAAGGAACATGTTTTCTCCCTAGAATTCGACCAAACCTGGGAGCAATAGTGCTGTACATAGGGCATCCCTTCCCAGGCTCACTGATCTTACCTGTGCCTGATCTAAATATAAACAGTCAGACAGTGGATTTGCACCTCAGGTCCTGCTCTCTCCTCCTGTGACATTAAGGAAAGATAGCAGCCCATCTACCTTTGGGTATCAAGAGAAGGATGGGGAAAGAAAGAAAGTCATCACTTTTTCTTTAAATTTTACTTCTGGAGCTTGATAATCTTGGGAACATAAAATACGTCGTGTTTTATTTTATACATTTAAACCATGATTTTGAGGTGTCGGCAGGCTTGCCCAGGGTGACTTCCAAAGGACTTAAGGACATAAAACTGGTTACGAAGCTTGGGTGAAGCCCTCTGACTCCCTTCGGGAAACTCTGGACCCAAATAGGGTCTGTTGTCGATCTCAGCTTCTCTCCTCTCAATCTGCCATGCTGAACAGGTTCCACTATGTCTAGGACAAAATCCAGTCTGCAGATCTTGGTGAGAGAGTGATAAATCCATGGCCACACTCTGAAAGGAGCTGTCATTTTCTAATTCAAGACTAGTTTTGCATAATCCTGGGGCTTCTGCTGCCCTCTGAGCTGCAGCTGCATGAGATGCAGTGAATATGATTTTATTTTTCTTGATGTTCTGACTTCCAATCATCTCATCACTGATGTCCATAACAAAGCTTTGTTCTATTTTCTGTCTTTGACTAAAGTACCGCATGTACGAATTTGTGTGTGTGAAATTCACCCTGTTCCCTTGTTTTCCAGAACATAGGGGTCTCTCCGATGATGATGTTCAAACACATCATCTGAGACAATGGTGTTTGAGCACAACAGGGTGAAAAAAACCAGTTTCGGCTGTAATGGCCTGTTGGAAAACAAAACCAACAATAACATAAACAACAGGCAAGAACACTTACATAAGTGTCTTGAGTGTCCCTCCTTTCCTAGAAGAATTGACGTAGAATTCCTAGAGTAGCAGCAGCAGTCCTGGTGGGCACTGTGCCCATCACAGACTGGATTAGAGCGGCTCAATTCAAGTGGGTTTATCATAGAAGGTCAAAACGTCATTTTAGAGACCCAGAGGTTAAATCAGTTTTTCTAACTCCAAGTTCAATGCTCTTTCCACCAGTAGTATTAAAACTCTGTGGGCAGTAGATTGACTTAGAAAACCACAAATTAACGCTATCTATGAGCTCTTGTGTTTTTATTGATTTTGTTAAACATCTCCCAATTACAGTTTGATTTTGCTGCCAGGAGAGTATGACACAGCTTCTTTATATCCATAATCCCTTTCTTCCAAGGCTGGTCATTAAGAAACGAATTTCTCAGCCATGGTAATTCATACAAGGTGGGAGAGACCCGAGCCAACAAATAGTAGATTTTTCCGTGTCAGAGATTAAATATTTGACATCTGCTCCCCTTAAATTGGGAAAGCTAAGTGGTGCAGTAGATAGAGCCCTGGGCCTGGAGGTAGAAGGACCTGAGTGATCATTTCTTAGCCAGCACTCAAGCCCTTTTTTGGGATTCAGGTAAAGAGCTCGACCAGCTTCCCCACATGTATTCTACCTATTTCACAGGGTTGTTGGAAGGAAAGTACTTTGTAAACCTGAAAGCCTCTTAGAAATGTTGTTACTGCTGTTGTTAATGAGTTTATTTTCCAAACATTAGATGAAAATTATTCCTTCTTGGAAAGAAAATCGAAAGCAGAAGAAGTTTATGGTTGAAGGCAGGTTAATGAACTGGCATGTTATTGGGTAGAGTCTGCTAAAAATAAGTGTAATGGGATGGGGAAGCCTCTAGGGGAACCTCTAGCCCCAGCGCCATTACACTAATATTCTGCCATGGCTTTATTTGGGCCTTTGTCTTCAGCGCCTGATGCGGCTCCCTCCAGCCGCTGGCAGATGTTTGCCATGCACTCCAGCCCCCGAGACCAATGAAGCTATGTCAGAACATCTCCACGCTGGCAAAGGGGGGAAATGTGTCCCACCACACCTGTTATCTAAGCTTACATCTGAGGCGGAATAAACGGGGATGTAACATAGGAAGAAATGGGCAGTTAATGGAACAAGCATTTATTGAAATTTGCTCATCTGTGGAATAAGGAGCTGGGAATAGATGTTCCTCCTCTGCCTTCCAGCTCTAGATCTACCATCCTATGACCTCTTGGCCTTCATTTTCTCATCTATAAGAAGAGAAGTCTCTTCCAGATAGAAATCCATGATTTTATTAAGTATTCTCTATGGGTAAGGGAGGAAATCTGCCTTAAGCGCCTACTATGTGCTTCTGTGTCCCTTCATCCACTGGAATAGGAAATGGCAAACTTTTCATTTCCTTGCCAAGAAAACCCCACTGGGTCCCAAAGAGTTAGATGGGAAGAACTAAACAATAACAACAACTGCCAGGCTAAGTACTTTACAAAAATCTCCTTTGATGCAATAACCCCAAGGGGTTAGTGCTGTTGTGACACCTTTTTTTTTTTTAATTAATTTTATAATTATAACATTTTTTGACAGTACATATTCATAGGTAATTTTTTTTTACAACATTATCCCTTCTGTTCCTAATTTTTCCCCTCCTTCCCTCCACCCCCTCCCCTAGATGGCAGGCATTCCCATACATATTAAATATGTTATAGTATATCCTAGGTACAATATATATATGTGTGCAGAACCGAATTTTGTTGTTGTTGCAAAGGAAGAATTGAATTCGGAAGGTAAAAATAATCTGGGGAGAAAAACAAGAAATGCTCACAGTTTACACTCATTTCCCAGTGTTCCTTCTCTGGATGTAGCTGATTCTGTCCATCATTGATCCATTGGAATTGGATTAGCTCTTCTCTATGTTGAAGATATCCACTTCCATCAGAATACATCCTCATACAGTATCATTGTTGAAGTGTATAATGATCTCCTGGTTCTGCTCATTTCACTCAGCATCAGTTGATGTAAGTCTCTCCAAACCTCTCTGTATTCCTCCTGCTGGTCATTTCTTACAGAACAATAATATTCCATAACCTTCATATACCACAATTTACCCAACCATTCTCCAATGGATGGACATCCATTCATCTTCCAGCTTCTAGCCACTACAAAAAGGGCTGCCACAAACATTTTGGCACATACAGGTCCCTTTCTCTTCTTTAGTATTTCCTTGGGATATAAGCCCAGTAGTAGCACTGCTGGGTCAAAGGGTATGCACAGTTTGATAACTTTTTGGGCATAGTTCCAGATTGCTCTCCAGAATGGTTGGATTCTTTCACAACTCCACCAACAATGCATCAGGGTGACGCCCTTTTTACATTTAGAGAAACTGAGACAGAGAAAGTTGCTTTTTAAGTGACTTGCCCAGAATCATCTGGCTAATAAGTATTTGAGACTAGATTTGAACCTGGGTTTTCATGACCCCAAAGCTAATACCCTCATACCATGTATACCAGCAATATAGCTCCTCCTTAGCCACGTGCAAATAAGCCAAGTGGGCAATAATATCAATGAGTCTGAAAGGTATACATATTGAAGTATTTGTGCTTGTTAAAGTCCCTCCCCCCCCCAAAAAAAAAAAACCTAGGAGAGGGTGTTTCTTATTCTAGCAGAAAGCTGAAGAGTAAAAACAGGGTGATATTAAAAGCTCTTAGCTTGACCAATCTTCTCGACAGAATCCTTTTCTTCCTAGAGAAAGGCAACCATCTGTTCCCAGGAGTGGGGCCATATCTCCACCTCTGTTTACATCATCACAAAGAAAGAGCATCAACTCTCTATTGACCCACTAATTCCCAAGAATTTTTGTAAAAAGCCTTTATTAAGCACCTATTGCATACCATGCATTGTGTTAGACTGATATACATGTTGTCCTTCAGGTTTTCTTGGTAAAGATACTGGAATGGTTTGCCATTTCTGTCTCCGGCTCATTTCAATCCACCATCAATTATTACCTCTATATTATGATTTATAATAAATATAGTTTACAGTTATTATTTATTAGTAATAGTATATTTATTTATTGTTTGCAATAAATAATTTACCATTATTATTCATTGCTTACAATAGCAAAGATATTTGTTGTTTACAATAAATACTGTTTATCATTATTATTTATTGTTTACAATATTGTTTGATATTATTATTTATTGTTCACAGAAATATTGTTTGCAATTATTATTTGTTGTTTATAATATCATCTATTTCTTATATGGACAGACACCCTCTAGAGCACTGGGGATACAGAGGCAAAAGTGAAGCAGTCCCTGCCCTCAAGGAGTTGATATTCTATGGAGGCAGAGGATGTGATTGGCAATAACTCCTTTAATTAAACATTTATTCATTGCTAAACTTGTCCCAGGTGCTGTACCAAGGCATAGGGATTCAAAACCAAGGAATAAACAGCCCAACACTGCCAGAAAGCTATTTCATTGTGTTGTTTCATTTGGGGCCTCTCTCCAGTCTCCATTTGTCTTTGGATGACAATCCAGATCCTGTTGAGGGTAGCTTTCTATGATGGGAAGAAAACATACTACAGAATTACATTTACTTTCATTGAACCATTAAGTGACTTGCCCAGGGTCACACAGCTAGGAAGTGTTAAGTGTCTGAGGCCATATTTGAACTCAGGTCTTCTTGACTTCAGGGCTGGTGCTCTATCCACTGCGCCACCTAGCTGCCTGGAACCATTGAATTTAAGGAGCTATGATATGCAAAAATCCTCTCCACCAAGGAATTCCAAGAGAGCTATAATCTAGACCTTGCCTGCAAGGAGTTCCATCTAATATGGAACTGATAACAATGTTTACCTTGTATTGCACCATGATAGCAATAAGAGATGCTTATCTTATATGTTCTATCTTTCCTTCTCTATTAAAAGAGGGGATTGGACCAGATGGCCCTCCCAGCTATGGATTGCTAATTTTAGGAGCCTTATGCCTTTTCTGGGTCTCAGTTTTCTCATCTGTATAAAGAACAAACAGCCTCTAAGATCTCTTTCAGCTCTGGAGCTGGGACTGAGATTTTAAGCAAGAAGTTTGCAATAAAACACAACCCGGAAGGTCTCTGCCGAGCATTTTCAGAATACAGGAGCGGGGAAGAGCCATGGATTGTCTCCAGCTGCCCCACAGAGTTGGGCTTTGCTACTCAGGGATACCTCCGGGAGCCACGCTTTTATCCCGGGCACCGAAGCTCTGATAGATAACAGCTCTAATGTTATTCAGTGGCCATGTCGGTGCTCCAGGAATGTGTGATGCTTCCAACATTCCCCACCGCTGACATGAGCAGTCTGACAAAACTGGATTCACAAAATCTGGATTGTTTGTCTGTTTTATTTTCTTTAGTGGACTCAGAAGCTCTGAGTCAAATTCTCTTGAACGCATCCTCCCTTTTGAAGCTGCTAGGAACCAGCCTTCCTGCTCCCTGCCCTCCCTTCCCTTTGTTTTCCCTTCTGTCTGGCATCAAAGAAGCTAGAAAAAAAGGAGCAGGTCATTCTGCCTGCCACCAGTCTGTGGGTGATCCTTCCCTCTAAATTTGAGCCTCACATCAGAAGAGAAAAGGTAGCAGGCATCAAGATGTACGATGGATAGGAGAGAAGGCTGCCTGCCCGTTTTTGGTCCAAATCGGTAGGATCCTCTCCCACATATCTGGATGACAAGGAAGGTCTAAAATAAAAAATGGGCCACATGGTGGAGTGGACATCCTTGGTCCCACACTCTTAGACCTGACCTTCCAATCCTGACCTTTGGAAACAGAGAAAGAAAGAAAAAAAAATCCTGTGTCCATCTCCCAATAGCTTCTCGTTTCTAGAAGCAATCATAAATAATGCTGATTGTTCCTGACCATTATTGCTATGAATTATGCTTGCATGAATTCTGAATATAATTCCTTAAAGGAGACAATCTTTAAAACCCAAGCTTCTCTGATATATCATAGTCATGTCGTAACTGAACATTTTCATGGACAGCCACGTTTCCTGGAAATTGTTTATTCTTGTGAGCAATATTAGAGTATAAACTTTTATTAGTCGATGCATTAAAATGTGTTTTTACTGATTGTTTGTGGAATCATTCGGGAGATGTTTGGACATGAATGTGAGGAGTTTAGGGTTCAGTCTAGTTCTCCCCCCCCAGAAAAAGTTAACAAGAACAAGAAATACACTCAGTTTACCTGGGCGCTGCTACTTATTTCCAGGTATTTTACATCCATTGAAAATGTTGCTATGGCAATAACATGAGTCCCTGGCAGGACTGGGGATGGGTGGAGAAGGAACATTAGACTTTGTTTTCCTTTGGGTGAGGCTGTAGCCAAAGGCCCAATTCTTGATTCTCAGCAACTAACCAAACCTGTTGAGTCAATTCAATTCTGCAATCAATCAATCCACAGGTATTTATTAAGCCCCTACCTGCCCTGACTCTGGGAACACAAATACAAAGAATAGAAGAATCTATTCCCTTAGGAGCTTCCATTTTATCTGATCAGGTCAAGGCTGCAATCCATCAACCCCATTTATTAAACACCTGCTGGATGCAGGCTCCTATGTTAAGGACACAGTTACTTCCCAGGAAGAGCTTACATACAATCTAATTGGATAGGATCATCAAATCCATTTTGATTTGACTTTAACATTCAGACTCATTATTTGGCAAATTATTTGGCAAAAAGGAGAATTACTTATTCAAAGTCATACAGTTATTAAGTGGCAAAGAAGGGGATACAAATCCATGTCTTCCAATCCCACCCTTCCATGGGGGGAATACAACAAACCATGAATACAACAAGCAGCTTGCGTAGCAGATTGGAGAAAGAAGAGCCCAAAGTGCTCTGGGAAATTCTGAGAAGAGTTTGTCTTCAGATATCAGGAGGAAGAAGTGACTTCTGAGCTGAACCTGGAAGGAGCAGAGGATGGCACCAGTTGGAAATGAAGGGGAACAAGTTCCAGTAAAGGATTAAAATTGGTGTTGTCATGTCCAACTCTTCATGACTCCATTTGGGGTTTTCTTGGCAGAGGGAGCAGAGTTTGCCATTTTCTTCCCCAGCTCATTTTACAGATGAGGAAACTGAGGCAAACAAGATTAAGTAACTCATCTAGGGTCACACAAGTACTAAATGTCTGAGGCCATTTATGAACTCAAGTCTTCCTAATTCCAGACCTGGCATTCTAACCACTGTGCTACCTAGTTGTGCTTATAAAAATGAGGTGAACCAGATATCCTCCTTCTTTAAGCTTTAAAGGGGTTAGAATGGGGTGGTATATAGGCAGTGTTGCTTGATGGATAATGGCCCAAATATCTGGATTTGTTACTAGATCAAGGATTTCTATCCTTTTTTCTGTCATGGACCCCTTGGGCAGGTAGGCAAAAATATCAGCCCTTCCTCAGAATAATGTTTTGGGTTTTTTTACATTTTTAAAATTAATTTTATAATTATAACTTTTTTTGACAGTACATATGCATGGGTAATTTTTTACAACATTATCCCTTTCACTCACTTCTGTTCTGAATTTTCCCTCCTTCTCTCCACCCCCTCCCCTAGAGGGCAGGCATTCCCATACATGTTAAATGTGTTATAGTATATCCTAGATACAGTATATGTGTGCAGAACCGAATCAGAATAATGTTTTTAAAGGCACAAAATCTATAGGTTTATAAAAGAAACCAAAGGTTTGTTTGTTTTTTAAAAGATGTAATTTTTTTCCCAAAGTTCACGGACTCTCCCTGGATCCCCTTATTCACAGATTCATTGGTGACTTACAGCTCCCAAGTCAAGAACCCCTGACTGAGATAAACATACAGCATGTGGATTGAATAACTTCTCTTTTTTTGGGGGTGGGGGAGGCAAGGGATGTGGAATGGGTTCAGCTAGGTGGCACAGTAGATGGAATACTGTGTCTGGAATCAGGAAGATTCATGTTTCTGAGTTCAAATCTGAATTTACTAGCCGTATGAGCCTGGACAAGTCACTTCAGCCTGTTTGCCTCAGTTTCCTCATCTGTCAAATGAGCTGGAAAAGGCAACGGCCAACCATTCCAGTATCTTTGTCAGGAAAATACAAATGAGGTCTTGGAAAGTTGGACACTAGGGAAATATGACTGGACCTGTGATTTCTTTAGTATAAGAAACTCTTGATAAGAAAACTCTATCCATGAAAGCAGGTAAGTATCTGCCTTGCAGTTTATATTTTTAAACAGTTGTCCTAGGCCCTGAGGGCCAAGTGTCCTAAGGAAAGGTCACCTAGTCCCAATGCTTCAGGAAGGAGTCCTTCAATGCCCGATTCTTAGGCCCACTCTCTAACGAGGCCACCTGGAATTGCCCTCTTGGCCCAGAGGTCAGCGTATGTAGTAGCTAACCCAATCAGCTTCTGTTGTCCTCAGAGACGCTATCAGCTGATTTCATTGCATTTCTATATCCAATCACTACCCTGTCCCGCCCCGATAAATATTTCCAGGAGCTATGAGTAATTTATTTTCCTCTTTACCCACAAAATCCAGCAAATAAATAGGAAATGGCTTTTATTTGTCCCTCCAGCTGCCCATGGCCCTGTTGCCCTTCGAGGCTCTGCTCTGTCTTAGCTTCAAACTGGAATGCCGGTGTGGACCCCACAGCCTCCACTCCCCCCCCCCATTGCCACACAAGAGGCCAGAATGTCCTGAGAACCAGGTAAGAAACATTAATGTGGACATGTGTGTGCCCCATCTGTCCCTCTACATGACACTGGGATGCCTCTCCCTTGGCTGTTGGGGGATCCGGTTAAGTGGGTGGATCGTCAGCACTCGGCACCAAGGGGAGCTTCCCGGGGAGCCGCCTGTCATAGTAACAATCTTCTGGTGGAGATGTCAGCAAGATCCCTTTCCCACGGTGCTCCCTCAGGCCCCTTTCTTCCTGTGGGTCAGCTATCAACCAACAAATACTTATTGAGTGTCTGCCACGGTTGGAGTTCTGGGATAGGGAGATGAAGGCATATATAAACCTGGAAAGACAAAGACAGATACTATGTAAAAGTCACCGAAGTTGCTTTGTCTGAGCCCTGAGGAAATCAAAGAAGTTCACAGGTGGAGGGCTGAAAGGGTCTTAGAGGCCATTTAGGCAAAATTTTTCATTTTACAAATGGGGGAAACTGAGGCAAGTGACTTGGGTTCATAGGAGCACAAGAGCGAGGTGAAAGGGACCTTGGTGGTTATAAAGTATAACTCCCTTAGTTTACAGATCGAGGAAACCGAGACCTGGAAAGGTGAGGGATTTAGGATCACAGCATACTAGATTTAGAGGCCCTCAGATCCAACCTCCCTCATGCTAAAGTAATAGTGTTATCCCTCCCTCCTACTCCACCCTCATTGAACAGTTTTTAGAACAATCTTAGACACAAACACTCACGGTCCCAAACAAATTGGCCATGGCCAGAAGTGTGTGTCATCTTCTGGATTTTAAACCCAGAACACTCTCTAGCAAGAGCCAAACCCCTATTTATTTATTTATTTATTTTTATTTTATTTTATGTATTTTATTTATTTACCAACCCTTATTTACACAAAAGGAAACGGAGGCCCATGGGAATGACAGTCATAGAGCCTCGATTTGGGGCTGAAGCTTTCGAGTCGTCTTGTCCACTCTCCCCTTTAACAGATTGAGACCCAGAAAGGGAAGGGCCTCCCAAGAAAGCACAGCTTAAATTCAAACAGTCCTCCTAGTCCCAATATAATTCTCTTACCACTGTACCAGGCTGCCCCCTGCAGGACATACTTGGAAATTAAGGTCGTTAAAAAATAATTTCTTTTTTAATTAGAGGGCTGGACTAAAACATCTCTAAGTCTCCTGCCGGCTCTCATTCCTATGCTAGCGAGAGTGGCACAGGCAGGAGTTGAACCCAGAACAAGGGGAAAGCAAACTGTTTCGGGTTTTAGGGCTGGAAGGAACCTTCACTGGAAACAGGAGGTGACAAAATCAGGGGGGGAAGTGAACAGAGAACAGCCTCAATACCAAAACTCCATGTTTCTTTTTCTTTTTAACTTTAAAAAATGTATTCATTTTAAATCAATACAAAATGAGAAAAAATGCCCTGTAGCCAGCAGAACGGAGAGAGAGAATACAATATAAAACCATGGATTTCTATTTCAGACACTTTAAAAAATTCCATGTTTCCTGGCCCTGATCCAAAGCCCTGCTCACTTCCTAAGGCACGGGTCAGACCACACCACTTCCTATTCACTGAACTTGCAGTGGCTCCCTATCGCCTCCGGGAGCCAACACAAAATCCTTAGCTTGGTATTCAAGCCCCACACGACCCCTCCTGCCTTCCCAGGTTCTTCCATCTTATTCCCTTTCCCATAAGCCACCGACACTAGTGTCCTGGCTGTCCCCCCCCCCCAGGCCCCTCGTCCCCCGACTCCCGCTGTTAATGGTTTCTCCCAAGTCTGGGACGCTCTCCATGCTCATTTCCAGCTTCCCATTTCCCTGGCTTTCTTCTGCTCTCAACTAAAACCCCATCTTTCCCATCCCCCTCAAGTCCTGTTCCCCTACACGGAATGCCTTCAATCCATCCCCTTTTATCTTGTTTGTACATAGTCATTAACACGCGATGCTAACACATTAATTAGTCCCTGCGGACGTGTGTTGTCTTTTTGTTTTTCTCTGTGTCCCTGGGTCTTCGCGCTGTGCCTGACACATAGTAGGGGCTTTTCCCTTTTCCGGGGTCTCAGAAACAATTTAGGACTGCAATGTACGTCTAGGTACAGCAGGTGGCGCTCCTCCTCTGTGTCCGATTCCCCCATAGGCCATTTCTAAACTTCCAGTCTGCAACATCACCCTTTTCTCTGTCTGGTGACTGGCATAACGATGTGAATGATTATGCCCGCCCTGTTTAGTCTTCTTCCTAACAAAGCTGTGTTTTTTTTCTTTTCTACTTATTTATTTATTTTTATTTTTTAAAATAATAGTTTTTATTTACCAGATATATGCATGGGTAATTTTACAACGTTGACAATTGCCAAAACTTTTTTTTTTTCAATTTTTCCCCTCCCCCCCATGGCAGGTCGACCAATCCACGTTAAATAAGTTAGAGTATAAATTAAATACAATATATGTATACATGTCCAACAGTTGTTTTGCTGAACAAAAAGAATCGGACAAAGCTGTTTATTTTTAATCATCACCAACTGATAATTGAAAGTGTCAAACTTGAGACTCCCGGAACCCGACTTCGAAACTGGACTTTGGCAGGGAAGTTATTTCAACTCTCAGGGCTCCGGCTCTGCCCACGGATCCCATCACGAGAAACTGAACGCTCTAGGATTGGACACTGCGCACGGTTTGGGGGCTCCCGCGGAAGGTTTAAACTCTTCTCTGACGCCGTTTCCGGAGGCTCGGCCTCTTTCCGGAGGCTCGGCCTCTTTCCGGTTCCAGATTCAGCCCCGTCCCTCCTCTGACCCTTGCCCCCAATCTCCTTCTTCAGTCCAGGCCTCTGGTTCTCTTCAGTGCTCTGGGCCCGTCTCCAGCTACCCACAGGTCAGCTCCCTTGGACCTCGGGGGCAGCGACATGGCCACTGGGGTAGACTAAAAGTTACCCAAGTCATTCCTGCTCTAAAGCTGTGTCCTCCCTGGGACTCAGTTTCTCTCCCTGTAAAATGAAGGGATCGGAGCAGATGGCCCCTCCCCGGACTCAACTTCCCATCCTTGGACACGCCCCACCACAACAAGCTCCGCCTCCCCGCGCTGGCGCAGGCTCCACGTGGTGCTCACCAGCTTTTTCCATCTCCGCTTCCCTGGACGGCGCCCGATGGTGACGTATGAGAGGGGAGGCGGAAGATATCTGATTCTATTGGAGGAGCGGCCGCCCCGTGACTTCCGTGCTCCGCCCTTCAGGAGGGGATTCTCTCCCGTCCTGTGACATCATCAGGTCCGCGCCAGGAAGTTTCAGCTCCCTCCCTCCCTCTGCGGCTCCGAGGACCCACCGGCTCCATGAGGCGCAGCCGGCAAGTGACGTGCGCGGCGTGGGTCCGCTGGGGCGTCGCCAAGGAGACTCCGGATAAGGTGAGGCTCGGCCACTCGTCCCTCTGGGGCTCGAAGGGGAGGGGGCGTGGGGAGGAAACTTCGGTGAAGTTCCATTGCCTCCCTCCGAACCTTTGCCTGGACGCTCGGAATGCCCTCCTCGTCCGCAGCCTCTTCTAGAACCCGAAGCTTCCCCGGAGTCAGTCTGTGTCTAAAAGTGATAGAAAGTGACCAAAGCCGGCGCTGCTGTGCGCGCGTGTGCCCGGTCCGGACTGCCCGGGGTCCCCAAAGGAGGGCGAGGGCCGTTCGGGTTCCGTGGTGAGGTCGGAGAAAACGGGGTGGAGCTCGCGGTGGGGGTGAGGTACTGGGGGCTGAGAAAGGGGGAACCCGCGGGGGGCGGGGCCTTGGAAGAAGAGGGGAGAGTGGAGGAGGGAAAGACATGAGAGAGAAAGGAGAGAAGGAGGAGAGAGACAAAAGAAAGAAAAGGGGGAAAGGAGAGAGGAAGAGGAGGGAGAGCAGGAGGCGTAGGGCTGAAGTGTGGGGACGGACTGCAAAGGCTTTTGGGGGTGGGGCAGGTCTGAGCTGAGGGAGGAGGAGGGTGCTGATGGGGGAGGAGCTCGGCCGGAGATCCTTGCCCAGTCCCTGGGGGGTGGGGGAGGGAAGGATTCTGCGCCTCCCTCAGAGGCCTCTGGTCCTGTGTAAGACACTGAAAGCGCGGGAGGCCGGTTCCCCAGCACCCCCAGTCCTAAAGCAGGGCCACAGGCTGCGATGTCGGAAGGAAGCGGCATCCTTGTGAGCAGCCTGCTCTTAGCTCTCTCTGAGGCTCGGGCGGGCCTGGTCCCCTCCCCCCCTGCCTCGGTGTTTCCACCTGTGCCTGACTCTCGTGACCCCTCAGCCGTGACCCCTGGGCAGGGGCACCTCGGTGACTCTCCATTTCCTTCTGTAGAATGAGGAAAATGAGGCAGTCAGTGACTTCCTGGGGTCCTACAGCTCTCTTGTATCTGAGGCAGGATTGGAACTCGGGTCATTCTGACTTCTGGCCTGGGCTCTGTTCACCGCAGGACCCCCTAAAAAGTGGGTGGGGGAGACGTCACAAGGAATAACAGTAACAGGACTCACGGTTAACAGCAATAACATAACTGTAAGGTTCACCCAATGATGTCCCCGCAGTGGCTCTTTGTAGAAGCTGCTGCGTTATTCCCATTTTGCAGATGAGGAAACTGAGGCGGCACCCTGAAGGAAAGTCACTTGCCCAAAGCCAAGGTGCATTTAAACCCAGATCCTCAGATTGTCTCTGAGCCACCTTAAGGGATTGTCTGATTCAGCCTTGAGGCAGAGGCGGGATTCAAACCAGGGCCCTGGGGGGCTGCAGAGGGGCCCTTCCGCCAGGGGTACAGCTCCTGGGCTTTCAGAGGGGAAGTAGGAGGGGCTTTAGACATTCTCAGCTTCCCAGTTTCCATTGTTCTTTGGAATACCCGAAATGTCTTTGTAGGTAGAGCTAAGCAAGGAGGAGGTCAAGCGTCTCATTGATGAAGCCAAGGAGAAAATAAGGTGAGTTGTGGAAGGGGCCTGGACACAGGGGCTGGAGCATCCTTTGGCCTTCCAGTCACTGCTTTAGGTACCATCCCCGGGCCCGTACCCCCTCCTCCTGGCGCTCGGTGCCTTGGTGCCAGCCCCGAGCCCGTACCCCCTCCTCCCAGCGCTCGGTGCCAGCCCCGGGCCTGTACCATCTCCTCCCAGTGCTCGGTGCCAGCCCTGGGCCCACACCACCTCCTCCCGGCACTCGGTGCCTTGGTGCCAGCCCCGGGCCCATGCTGCCTCCTCTCCTCGTCTGCCTCTGTCCCTCTAACGGCCGCTCCTCCGGGGGCTGTCTTCTCCCCATCAGTCCCAGCCTCCCCTTGAGGACCTCACGTCTCTGTAAGCCCCACAGTTTTGGCCCACGGACCGCCTGCGTGTTCCCCAGGGTGACACTGCTCTGAGAGCCCCAGAGGCCGGTCACTCCCTGACTCTCGGTTCTCTATGCAGAGACATAGACAGCAGTGATGGAGAAGACGCCACAGAGGAGGACCCGGACTGCATCCGCGTTCAAGCCCGGGTGGCAGAGCCCCCGTCGGAGGGCGCCCCTGAGGGAGAGGACGGCCTGGAGGACGACGAGCTAGCCGAGTACGAGCTGGACAAGTACGATGACGAGGACGCGGGTGAGAGTCTGTGCCCTCACGGCCCGGAGGGTTCGCCCCGCGTTGGCTTGTAAACATAAACTCCCCATCTCATCTACTGGCCCAGGGCCTGGGCTCCTCTAGGAAGAGGTGGAAGGGCCTGCCCATTGTACAGGATGCATCTGACCCCCGAGCTATAAGCATTGGGGGGGAGAAATGGAATCCAAGCTTCTAGCTCCAAATTCACCGTTTGGGGAACACGTACGTTACCCGTGCCGTGCACTCAAGGAAGCAGCATTTGGGCGCACGCAGCTGTGAGGAGGACTCGGCCCCCTCGGCCTTGGCTAAGCCCGAGCCAGGGACGAGCAGCAGCTCCACCCTCCCAAGGATCCATGTGGATGCAACCTTAGTACAGATCCCTGGGCTGCTCCCACGATCCCTGGCCTCGGCCCCCCTCGGGGGATCTGCCCCTTCAGATGCTCTTGGAATGTCCTCCCAGCTCCAGTGTGGTAACGCCCGTCCCCCTCAAACCCCCGGTGGCTCCTTGCTCCCTCCAAAAGCCACAATCCAAGTTGGCATTTCGGGCCCCCACCCCTGCCAGGACAGAGGAGGCCTAGTGTTTATTAGTGACACTGGATTCTTGCTGCTGCTGCTGTCCTCCTACAGGGGAGATGAGCTGCACAGAAATGGCAGCTGCAGGAGCTGAGGAGGGCTTGGCTGGATTCATGAATGCACAAAAAGAGACAGATAAGAGAGAGAGAGAGAGAGGGAGGGAGGGGAAAAGAGAGAGATCCAGGGAGGAAGGAAGACAGAGGGAGAGAAAGAGAACTCCGGGGAGAAACAGACAGGGTAGGACAAGCAAGAGGCTTTCATTCTCCTCCATTCCACTTCCTGGGAGCTGGGCGAAGGTGCGAGAGGTTGGGGTTTGCCATTTGGGCTGGCACGTCTTAAATGGCTGATCTTGGGCCTGTGCTTTCCCTCTTCCTCCAGACACCGAGACTCTCCAGGAGTCACTCATGGGGCTCACAGTCTATGGGAATAACGACGAGGACCCTTACGTCACCCTCAAAAACACGGTGAGTGCTGAGCCGGCTCCCCCCCCCATGAACATTGTTCACGCCCTCCTTGATGTCCACTTCTCTGAGTCATTTTCTTCCGTTTCCCAACTCTCAGGAGCAGTACGAACATGAAGATTTCCTGATTAAGCCTAGCGACAACCTCATTGTGTGTGGCCGGGCTGAAGATGACCAGTGCAATTTGGAGGTCCACGGTGAGTGAGCAGATGAGGCCCCATCACTAAAAAGTGACCAAGCGATCACGGCAGCCAGACAGCAGGGTCAGGTCCAGTGGGACCCCTGAGCCGATCGTGGCTCCCCTGGGTCCCAGCCTCTCTGGATGCCCCCATCCAGTCTGCTGTTGGCACAGTGGGCATTAAGCTTCCAGAGGCCCGGGAGTGACAAGGCTGGACTTTGTCAGGAAGGCGCTGCCCTTCTCTGCTTTCCTGCAGGAGCTACAGGTCACAGAAGCTAGAAATGATTCTCATGTCATCCCTAACTGGGGAAACTGAGGCCCAGAGAGATGATCTGTTGCAGGGTACAGCAGTGAGGAAGGGCGGGCCTGGAACCCGGCACCTCGCGCCCCTATGCTGGGCTGCCTTTGACTTATCAAAAACAGAATTTAGACTCCCATCTTTCTAATCCCAGAGTCAAGTTTTTATGACGAGAGACAATTTCATGGTTTTGTGTTTGCTCACAGCCAGCACCAGCCTCTGGTGTGTGATTCATAGTGACCGTTCGAGTCTCTGCCCTGTCCCTATGACTCTGATTCTGGCTTTGGCCCCCACCGGTCAGCTCCCTGCCCTCCAGCAGTACCTGGCCTGGGTGCCACTGGCCTGTCATCTCCCCTCCCCATCCCTTCCCAAGCAGGAGCTCTTCTTGCTGCTTGTAGCAGGCCCCTGGCCTGCTCAGTCACGTCATTAAATGGCATAGGGGTGCCTGGGCCGTCAAGGTCTCCAGGCCCCTACTAGGAAGTGTGCCCAGTGAAGGCCCCTCTGAGGCGCTGGCTGGGGGCCCACGTCACACAGGAAACTCAGCTGCTGGTTTCTATCTGAAAGCAGTTACACAGACTGACTGGGGAGAAGGAGCAGCCTTAGCAGAGGCCATTGCTCAGAGCCCTTCCCGGACGGGGCCCGGAGAAGTGACCTGTTCTGACCTCTGCACCCAGGCTTCCCTTCTGTTGCTGTTGGGAATGGTATTTCACAACTAAGGTTTACAGACTGCTTTCCGTCAGACCCTGGCAGTACTAGTGGGTTTGTCCCCATTTTCCAGAACAGGAGCCTGGGGCTCAGAAGTTCCTGACTTAGCCTAGATCACCCAGCCAGAAAGAGGCAGGTTCTCTGTGCTGTCTGGTGACCCCGCCTCGGGCCTCAGGGAGCCTGGCACACCTGGGTGCTGTCCGTTGTCCTGCCCCATCCGGCTTGGCTGAAGGGCCAGGTGCCTCCTGGCTTTTCAGATCTTCATCTCTTTGTGCTAAAATGGGTTTCCTCTTCTTCCAGTTTATAACCAGGAAGAAGACTCGTTTTATGTGCACCATGACATCATCCTGTCTGCATACCCTCTGAGTGTGGAATGGCTGAATTTTGATCCCAACCCTGATGAAGCCTCTGGTAAATAGGGCACATCTCACTCATTGGTGGGGGTGGGGGGTGGGGGTGTCCCCTGTGGTTGGAAACGATGCTGTCTGAGGTATGTGCATCTACCTTTGTTGCCATCCAGGCCTCACAGACACAGATGCTCTCATTTCTCAGCTGGCCTGTGTCCTGGATTTGGGGGAGGGTGACAGTGCGCATCAGATTGTGGGCACCAGAGGGGTAGCTGGGAGCAGGCAGCCTCAGTGGGAAGCCCCCAGACTATGGCCAAAGCAGAAGCATCTAGTGACCCCCGAGTGAGTGGGCTCTAGCAGAACCTTATGTGCCCAGGCAGAGCTGCCTACAGAGATGGGCTCTGGGTGCAGATCCGCCTGCAAACCTGGGGATATCCACAACATAGAAAAAAGCTGCACGAAGCCAACGTCGGCTTTGCCTGTGCATGGGCGGCGAGTGCCACGCGTCCATCAGTTTCAGAGACAGCAGTAACGAACATGTTTCTGAGGCATCGGGGCCTCCCAAGCCAGCCCGTGGATTTTTAGCTGGAACACACTGTGCCCTCTTTCAGGAAACTACGTGGCCGTGGGCACAATGTCCCCTGTGATTGAAGTGTGGGACCTTGATATTGTGGACTCCTTAGAGCCGGTCTTCTCACTTGGAAGCAAAGATGGGAGGAAGAAGAAAAAGAAGAAGGGGAAAAAGGTAAAGGGAATGTTGAAAGCCCCATGGGACTGACATCATCACAGGGAAGGCCTGACTTTTGATGAACTTGAGGGGCAGCTCTTTTGCTCTGAATGGCTCCCTTCTGGACAGTGCCTGACCAGCGGCCTCCACAGCTGCTCGGGTGGGCACGGGGCCCCGTTCTTGGCTCTTAGAGTGAATGCTGGGGGGTCAGCACCTCCTCACTGGCATGGTTCCTTGTTCCTGTGCCAGACAGTAGATGTTAAGTGTGCCTGGCAGTTACCTGAGCATGCTTAGGTCAAATCCTGCATCTTGATTGTGAGAGACATGGCCTCCCCCTGGAATCAGGGCCAGAGAGGACCTTGGACATCGGTTATTGTCATTGCTTCCATCTTACAGAATAGTAAACTGAAGCCTGGAGGTTCAGTGACCTGAGGAAGGTTGTCCAGCTGACCTCTCTGTGCATCCTGTAGACCTAAAGAGCACTTTATACAGATGTCTCATTGGAACTTCATGCTGCCCTATGAGAGAAAGGGGTCACAGATCTCATCCCCATTTTACAGGGCGCAGCGACCTGCCTGGAGAAACACAACTGATGGGACTCCACCCCAGGCCCTCTGACCCCAGTCCAGGGAATAGACTGAGCTTTGGGCCCTTGCTGCCTTTATTCTGTAAAGCCTATTCTTATTCACTACCAAAAGACTTCCTTTTTAAAAAGGAATAAAGTAATTGAGGGTCGCTACCTATTACAGAGCCGAGCAGCCGAAGAGGCCCCAGAAGGACACACTGATGCTGTTCTCGATCTCTCGTGGAATAAACTAATCAGGTAAAAATATTTTTAAATAATACACCTTGACAGTTCGTTTTCCCTGTTAATGACATCCCACTGCCTACCGACTCCATCTCTGTCTGCATGTAACAAGGGTTTCTGACTTCTGGGTCATGCTCCTGGCAGCCTCTCCAGAATGATAACAGCCCTTCTTAGAACATTCTTAAGTAACCAAAGGAAATGCTAAATCTCAGGTACATCTCAACATCAGACTCCCAAGCTTCACTGAGCATCCCAGGCACCCACGCTCACTTCTGAGCATTCTGCCTCCCCCACCATGTGAGTGCCCACCTGGCCATGATGGGCCCTGGGGAGTCTGGTTCCCAACGTAGTCATGTTGCTTTCCAGTAACTGATTTTCTCTCCCACAGCAGCACTCACAGAGACGACTTGGTTCCATCTTGTTTTTCTCTTAATCAGGTTCTTTTAATATTCCCAGATGAAGATTTAGGGCTCAGTTTTCAGGAGAATATATTAAAGATGGCTCTTCATTTAATGCACAAAGAGAAGCCATTTTTCTTTTTCTTGTGTTAGCCCAGGATAACGTCTCTAGGTTTTTGTGAAGGTGACTTGCTAGGTTTTCTCGTCTCCTTTTCCAGAAATGTGTTGGCCAGCGCATCTGCCGACAGCACAGTGATCCTATGGGACATGTCTTTGGGGAAGCCCGCGGCTAACCTGACTTTACACTCGGACAAGGTACTTGATTGGATATTTTTTCTTCTGGGGTCCCAGGAGAAAGCCACACTACTCCAATAAGACAGACTGCCTTCGTCTCATGCCCCGAGATCCCAAGCCCAGTGTCCTTCAGCTATTGAAGCGTGCCCCGAGAGACTCCAGGGATCCTCATCCCATGATTACAGGAGATCACCCCGAGTGCTGGCTGGAATCTGTCCTGGCATCAGGGTGCAGACGCATGTGTTTTAGGAAGCGCTCTCGCCCATCCAGGACAGGGATGTCGCTGCACAGACTGCCTGTATCTAGTCTTGCCCTCCTAGGGATGAGGTCATTGTCTCCTTCGTTTTTATTTTGTTTTCAGTTTGTTTCCAGATTCTTTCAAGCTACCTCTTAAAACAACAGATAAAAGAAAGGGAAAAGTCGATTGAGCAAAATTAGTACATCGCCCAAGTTAGATGGAATATGCCCCTTTTCATCCCTTCCTCAGGGCCCGGCTTGGTCAATTCTAATGCCAGGGGTTTGGAATCCTCTCCTTTCTCAAGCTGCATCCCACAGTTGTGCATTGTTGTGTGACTTCTTCAGGTCCAGACGCTGCAGTTCCATCCATTTGAAGCACAGACATTGATTTCTGGGTCCTACGACAAGTAAGTGTCCTCCCTGGTGCAGCAGCACTTGGGAACGATTCTGGTTGGGTCGTGGTGTTCTGGGGAATCTTTCTAGAGTTTGTAGTGAGCAGGCCAGAGTGGGCCTGGGTTAGAGGGTGCCTATGTCGCTCTCGGGGAAAAGGTCCACCTTTGCTTAAAATGGGAGTGATGATGAGAACGTTGGCCTGAGACTCAGTGAAATGACAAAGGTGATCGGAACAGAGCAGGGTCCGCCCCTGCCACCTTTCTGGACCAGACCTCTAGGCAGACTTAGTTGTGGGAAGCATGTTTCCTTCCCTCTTGATTCTAATGGATTTCTCAGTGAGAGAAAGTTAATTGGGTCTGAAAAATAGTGGTAGTGATACTTGGTTTTAAGAAACTGATGCAGGTCTATAAAACTGAGAGATCGGGGGTCAAAGGGTTGTCAGCCTGAAGCAAGAAAGGAATGAAGCACCATTGAGGAAACTGAGTTCCGGAGCTTGGCAAGCAGCAGAGGGGAAGATTTGCACCCAGGACTTGGGAATGCAGAGTAGCTAGCAGTGCAGTTTGCCAGGAGCAGAAGTATTTATTCCCTTTGGTCTCCACAACACCCTGGGGGGGAGGGGTTGTCCCCATTTTACAGATTAGGAAACTGAGGCAGGCAAAGGTGAAATAACTGCCCAGGGTCCCACAGCCCAGCATGTGTATCCCACTCCCCCTTGGGAGCAGCATTTTGTAGCTACTAAACACTGATCTATTGTCTCATCTCATGCTCTCAATGGTCTTAATTATCTCCATTTTACAAGTGACGTTCATTTAGTCAAAGTGACTTGCTCAGTGTCATTTTGCTAAGAGTATTAGTAAGGACTGGAACCAAAGATGCCAAGTCCAGAAATATGCCCGGGGGCAGTGCCCGCATAGCCCTGATGCCCAAGGCAGAGAGGAGAGGCTGGAGGAGGAAGGGGAGAGTCTGAGACCGTGACAGAGGCCAAGCGGAGCCTGGACTGCCTCAGCTGGGGAGGCCACTGGTGCCCTCCCTGTGGGGGAGAGCCCGAGGAAGGGTCTGAGTGCTCGGTACCCCTCACCTCCCTGTGCTCGGCCTTCCAGGTCCGTGGCCTTGTACGACTGCCGCAGTCCCCAGGAGAGTCACCGCCTCTGGAAGTTTAGCGGGCAGGTGGAGAGGGTCACGTGGAATCACTTCTCTCCTTGCCACTTTTTGGTAAGAACCTTCTCAGAGCCTTGACCTCTTCTCAGAGAGGCTGGCCCTGCTGCTGTCCGGGCAAGGATCCTTGGGAGTGCCCGCCCATCTGCCAGCGAGGACTGGGTCTGGCGCCCAGGGCATTGGGGCGGCTGAGGCCAGGCAGATGGAGGGAGAGGAGCCTGAGCTCTTCTAGTCTGGACTGGCCCCGCTGGTAGCCTGCCCACCCACCTCTGGGGAGCGTGCCCTTGGCTGTTCCCGCGTGTCAGCCCTGTTGGAAGGTGTGCGTGGTGAGGGCAGGCTTGCTGCCACCTTTCTTACCCGCCCAGCTCCCGGTGGCAGTGACACAGCAAGAGCCACATCATGTTGTGATAGGTCCTCAGAAGCACCCTGGGAGGGAGGAGGAGGAAACTGAGGCAGGCCAAGCTATCAGGCCAAACTTGGCTTCCCGACTTCAGGCCTTGAGCTCTGTCTGGGGCACGGCGCCTCTGCTGTGACCCTAACAAGAGTCTCCTTGCAGCCCAGAGTCCCTTGGGCTTTCTCCTTATGCCCACCCAGACATCCCTGTGGGGAGCGAGTCTGTCATAGCAGCCGTGTGGCGAGGGCTTGTTGACTGACAGAAGAGGCCGCTGAGCCCCACAGCCCCCAGCCTCCAGGGCCCTCCGCTGACAGGCGCCTTGTTATCCCTCCAGGCTAGCACAGAGGACGGCTTTGTGTACAACCTGGATGCCCGTTCAAACAAGCCCATCTTTACACTCAAGGCACACGATGAAGAAGTCTCTGGTGAGTGTGCGACTGCCCCCTTCGGTCCCCAGGATTGGGCGGGGACTTCAGGGCAGCTGCTGAAAGTCTCTCCCCTTGGGTGCCCGTGGGGCCACCCTTTCCAGGGCTCGAGCTGAGCAGCCAGATTAAGGGCTGCCTCGTGACCTCCTCCTCCGACAAATACGTGAAGATCTGGGACGTGTTAGGAGACAGGCCGAGTCTGGTGCACTCCCGGGACATGAAAATGGTAAGAGGCTCGCTGGCCCTCGGGCCTCGGGGAAGGCATCCTCCCTGCCAGGGGCCCTGCACTCCCCGAAAGCATGGGTCCTCGGAGTCCTTCAGACCTCCTTGTCCCCATCTCAGAGAGTAAGGAGCTGGCCCAAAGCAGGTGGGGCGGGAGGACATCCGGGATGGAACGGGGAGAGGGCTCAGCTATCGTCACTCTGCCTGTGTCCGTGGCCGGGGTCTTCAGAGGAGGTGATGGGTGGGCAAGGCCCAGGAGCAGAGAGTGGCGGGAGGTGGGCAGAGAGCAGGAGCAGACCCAGCACCAATGGTGCCCGCTTGTTCTCCCTCAGGGTGTTCTCTTTTGTGCCTCATGCTGCCCGGATCTGCCTTTCGTGTACGCCTTTGGGGGGCAGAGAGAGGGGCTCCGGGTCTGGGACATCAGCACCATCTCTTCAGGTAAGGTTCCCTTCCAGTGGATGTGAGCAAAAGCAGCCTCAGTGGCTGGCCCACCCCCGTTTCTCTCACCCTCTGCTCGGTTCCCCCACCCCAATGGGCAGCTGCATGGCAGTTAGCAGTGTTGGAGAGAGCCCAGGTGCCCGCCCAGGCGGGGGGCTCTTCTGACTCCGGGGCCATTACCACCTTGTGAATGGCTCTTTATGGAGTTTGACAAAAGCACTCCAAACACTTAGTTAAAAAGAAACCTACCAAAACCTGGATCCTTGCAGAGCTCTGGGGGTGCAGCATGCTGTGTGAGCAGCTAGCCGAAAGTCGGGGTCTCTCAGCAAGTGGGTGGACCCAGCCCCTTTCCTTAGGAAATTTGCAGGTCCTCCAGACGCCTCTCCTCCCCTCCCTCCCACAGAACCCCTCTGCTCATACCAGGTCTCGTCTCTGAGGGAGCCCCATTTTGGTCTTTCCACAAGGATCTGTCATGGCACAGTGCCAGGCTCAGGGAAACAGCTGAAGGAGCAGAGGGGCAAGAGGGAGAGGGATAGTTCCCGGCCTCCGGGAGTATCTTGGCCTTGATTGCAAAAGGAGCATTTTGGATGGGTTTTAGGACTTGCTTCCCTCCTGGACACTGGTCCTGTGGGAGGTCATGACCCTCAGGCTCTTGTTTCCTTTTCAGTGAATGAAGTTTTTGGGCATCGAGAACGGCTGATGGTCACCAGCCAGTCCCAGTCAGGGGTCAGCAGCTCCCTCACACCCCCAGGGAGAGACAGTGGGGACGTGGACACGGCCATGGAATCCTAATAAATTTTTTACCTCACGATCTCGCGGGATGTCCCTTCACTTGCTGCTGAGGCTGGCCACGCATACTGATGGGGCAAGGAAGCTTTGCCCACCGGCTGAAGTCCTCCCTTTCTGGAGGGTCTCGGAGTGGGAGTGAGGGGATAGGTATGTGTGAGGGGAGGTTAGTGCATCATTGGAGATATGGAGCAGTCTGGGGGTGACTGTGAGAGGGGAGTGGGCACGCCTGCACCTTCCATCTGTCCTGGGCCAAAGCCCAAGTCCAAAAAGCGGGCTCCCTTTGTCCCCCCTCCATCCTGCCATTATCAGGAGCTCCATACAGCTGGGATCCTGGTTGTGGTTTTTAAAAATGGTTTCTGCAGCACATCTGTGCTTCTTGGGGGTCCCTGCTGTCCCTCCCAAGCTCCTCTGGGGCAGCAATCCATCAGTCAGGATTTCCACCCTGACTTTGAGTCAGCAAATAGTTGTTTCTCTATGTCTGATTGTGCCCAAGGTCCTACCCACTCTCCCCACAAAATAAAAAGACAAAAGGGAGCTTGTCATCCACAACAGGACACTGCCAAGGGGTGCTGCTGGCCGGGACTTGAGGAGACTCACGGTCAAGGGAAGCCTCAGACTTGCATCTGGGGGATCTGGCGAGTCATATCCCTGAAGCCTAACTCAGTTTCCTCATCTGTAAGAGGAGGGCCTAATAGCAACCTCTTCCTCCCAGGGTCAGGGTCAGATGAGGGTCTGTAAGGCCCTTGTGCAAGAGGGTGGGGATGTCATTACCCTGAGGGCACCAGGTTGGCAAGGATGGCCAAGGAGGTCAGCAGTCCCAAGATGGAAGTCTCAGGTGCTGGTGGTCTGAAGGTAAGTTTGAGAAGACCTGAGCTCTTCCAATGCCCCCACTTTACAGCAGGAAAAACCAAGGCCCAAAGTGGGGGGTGTGGAAGAGCACTTGGAGCTGCACACCACCTGGGTTCAGGACTAGGACTGGACCAAGCTTCTGAGGAGGCATTAGAACCCAATCCCTCCATCTTGTTGCTGCCCTTCACCAGCTCACCCCCCACCCATCATTCTTAGTGCCTCCTCTCCCCAGAGCCACCTCTGTGGCCTTGCAGATGTGGGCACCCCCTGCCATAAGGCCCACCTCGTCTTCCCTGGAGACTTCTGTAATACTGTTGATGACGTATTCACGTACTTTTTGCTGGGAGGCACACAAGCTTTTTTATCTCCAACTCCATCATCTGCAAAGAAGAGAATGTTTTCTAGTGGTTAATCTAATTACTCTTATCTACTAGAAAACTCATTAATTCAGACGTCACTTCTTTAATAGGTTAAGTTAATGGGATTTTACTGTTCTTTGTTAAAGGGGTTCGTGTATTAAAAACAAATTCAGGCCATTGGAGCTTGTCACATAAAATACTTTGCATTTATTTCAAAGAGATAATGAGCAATATCTAGAGCAATTCTAGTCAGCATGAGTGATCAGGCAACAATAATTTGAGTCCTGATTATGCAACGAGTGTTATTCTGATTCCAGGCCTGATTGTGTTACTGAATAATGTCATTAGGTCTGGGACTGGCCGAGTCACTTTCCTGTGTCACAGTTTCCTCAAGTGTCAAAGAAGAGGTTGAACTAGATGGTCTCTAAGGTGCTTCACAACTCTGAAATCCTCTCAAGTCTTCAGATGGAAGACTAAGGGAGAACATTGATGGGAACATTGAGTTAAGAAGGGTTGACCTGACCTTAGTCCCACCAATTAGTCATTATCAGTTATGTTTTGTGGCCCCTGAAATATCTTTGATGGCAAAAGCCTTGACCTTCATTTTGTTTCTCCCCCACCTAGGGGATCTAAAGCACCAGGACTTAAGTTGGCACATGTGTATGCACCTATGTACATATGTGAATCTATTGCAAGTGCTCACAAAGTATGAACTCAGTGAATTAATCAGTTACCCATCCCCTTCCCAGAAAACGTAAAACTTCCTTCTTTAGCAATTCCAACTGCAAAATTATTTGGTTTTTGTGGTTATTTGTTTTCTGAATTTTCTTCTTCTCTCTGAGCCAGTTCCTGAAAAGTCCCTAACAGCATATTCTTCGATCATCTTCGAGGCTTTTGAATAATTTATACCTCACAGTCGAATGCCCATGTGCCCTAACCAATTAAAGGCAATGGGCCACAAAAGTGTTCTCTGCTTATAAACGCAATGCCCATAATCCCCCTGCAAACACACAGATCCTGGAACCCACCATGTGGTCCACAGCAGAATGTGGGAATGGCTGGGTTAGTGGGGCAATAAAGGATCTGCGTGGTGTCCATTAAGTCGGAAGAGAACCCTGGAGGAGAGATGAGCGCATCTTAAAATATAATAAGGCTCATGATACCACAGAGATAGCAGTCTGTGCACATAACTAACACAAAAGATAAATCCCATTTTAATATTAGCTGCAGCCAGGACTGGAGAGGAAATCTGCCTGACAAACCAAGATTCCTGGATATCAGAATTAACTTGAGCTTTGTGATCTCAGTAAATAAGAGAGGGATGTGTGTCAACCTGTTAGTCTGGGCGATCAACGGTGATGAGTGGTCCCTTAACAGAAAAAAAAGCTAAGGCGACAGCTTTGTGAACTGAGGTTTGCTTCTTAATCTTGTGTGACATGTAAGCTTTTGTTCGTTTACATAGGGCCTGTGCCCGACTGCAAGTGTGATTCTGTTTAGTTGTTTGAAAATGTAAATCAAGATGGCCAACTGGTAATGCGTCAACAAGCATTTATTAACGCCAGACACTGTGCTGGGTGCTGGACACACAATTCAAAGACTGAAACGGCTCCTGCTTCCAAGGAGCCGGCATTCTGATGGGGGAGGAAAAGGAGCTGATAAGCACAAATAAGTAGAGGGGGATTGAACTAGATGTGAGATTTTTTCAGGAGAACCTCCATCAACACAAGGCAGCATAGTATGACTTTAGAGACTTACCTGGAGGGATGAAAGTTTCAATGATTAGCTCTGGGCCACACAGACAAGATGGGGAAGGAGGCATTCTGTCACTGCTCCCACGTGGCATCTATAGGATTTCCCACAAGTCTCAGTGATGTTTTAAGCCTTAATAGCTATAAGAAATCTATCTTAAGAGAAAAACTGAAGCCTTAATAGTTTGACTATACTGACACATTTGGGACACTATATACAGAATAATAAACATAAAGAGAATAAATGCAAATATAAAGGAGTCAAATTCAAGGTCATCTGGGAGGTAGAAGGAAGCGATTGTTCTTAGTAGTAGAAATATAAGTAGAATGATAGTTTAATTCTCTTTCCCTGCTGTGAATTCTAAGATTCAGAGATGCATGGGAGTGTAGAGGAGTAGAAGAAAAGGAAGAGGGAGGGGGATACCTAATCAGCTCCTGGGCACTCGTTCCACCCTGTGTAAGGGACAACTTCCATGGGCCCCAATTTCTTTTGTGAAATGGATAATAAGCCATTTCTGCCTTCCAGTGGTATGAGGTGAGGGGTGTTAGCAACTTGAAGCACCCCAGAAATATGGATTATGATTTTGTGACCAGATTAATCATCTGAAACACATTAGCTCTGAGCCTTCAACAGTTGTGTTAATCATCAACCCACCATTCTTTCTCTTTGATCCCAAAGGTTAACTGTTGATTTTAAATGTGGGATGTGTTAAAGGTTCTTTGCCGAGATCAAATATCCCTTAATGTTTTTGGAGAAGTTGGTCTTTGTATTGCTCACCAGATTTGACTCTTACTCAGGGATTATTATACAAGGATCCATAAACATACACACAAATGGATGGATGGATGGATGAAGAGTAATAGGCAAAGATGGATGGATGGACAGAGACTGACATAAATAGATGGATGGATGGATAGACAAATGGACAAATAGAGAAATATAGTTTCATACAATGTAGATTTATAAAGTTATATATAATTACAAATTTATCTATATTTCAACGTACTTGGTTTTTCCTGTGTAATCTTCTTTTAGGCATCTAAAAAAATTCAGAAAAGGGGATCCATGGACTGCCAAAAGGGTCTGTAATTCCCAAAAATGTTAAGAACCCCTACATTGACTAATCAAGGTAGGCAAGCCATGGAAATATTTAAAGCAGGGAAGAGTCTTTTTCAGGCCTTTCATCCATGGCAGTGATCTCTCCTTCAAAGCATTGTGCCCACACACTATTTCTGTCCTCTCTGTAAAGGAATATTGAGATAAAGGTTTTGTCTCTGACTTCTTTTAAAGAAATATTTTTCTCTTGCCTCATCCAGCCCTCACATCATCTCCCAGGATAGAATAGCCATCCCTTCCACATTGTGGGAGCCGAGGACATGGTTCCCCTGTGATAGGGAAAATTCACATAAAATTTTTTGGCCCTTCATACCAGATAAGTCAATTATTATGTTATTAAAGGTAAAATATATTGACATTACACAATACTATACGGATATTATTCATTTCTGAATTTCTAAACTTTTTGTGTTTTCTGCTGGCCTTCACATGTCAGATGTAGCTTACATAAAACTCCCAATTTTTTTTTTTTTTTTTGTGTTGATTCATGAGATATCTAAACCGCAATGGGGAAAATCAACATGTGGAAAGGATAACTATAGTAGATGTGACTTACTTTCATTTTGTTTCCTCTTAATTAGGGACCAGATCTGCCATTTCAAGAAAATAGGGAAGTCTCGGAGAAGGAAAACCTTCTCTTATCCTTTAGTGTCCTTTAGCCAGTGTGTCAGCATGTGCTATCAGAATTCTTTAATGTCGCTGAGCAAATTGCCTATTATGTGCCAGGCATTATGGAAGCAAATGAAAACGGGTAATTAGGGTGCTTTGGATGAGATTGTGTCTGAGCGTAGAATCGGTTTATCAAGAAGCTTAGAAGATGGCTAGCTATGTTTGTCTGCAAAGAGAAGAAATACAGATCCAGATCTCATGACAGCAAACTTCAAAGACTATTGTTATCATTGTTCAGTCCTGTCTGATTCTTTGTAATCCAATTATGGGGTTTTCTTGACAGAGACATCGCCATTTTTTTTGCCATTTACAAAAATATTTGCCTTTGTTTTTGCCAAAGGTTTGCCATTGCCTTCTCCAGGTCACTTTACAAATGAGGAAACTGAGGTAAAAAGAAGTAAGTGTCTTGACCAAGGTCAGCCAGCTAATAACTGACTGAGGCCAAATTTAAAATCAGCTCTTCAGGCCTAGTGCTCTATCCACTGCACCACCCAGCTGTCCCTTCAAAGATTGTGGGCCTTTATCTGCAGGATAGAGCATTGCTTAAAATGAATGGCTGGATGACGAGTATGGAAATATGCGTTTAACAATTAACAATTTTTTTTTTTTTAATCTGAGGCTGGGGTTAAGTGACTTGCCCAGGGTCACACAGCTAGGAAATGTTAAGTGTCTGAGACCAGATTTGAACTCCGGTCCTCCTGAATTCAAGGTTGGTGCTCTATCCACTTCGCCACCTAGCAGCCCCCAACAATTAACAATTTTAACAAAAAACACAGAAACAATTTTTGTAGTTTCCAGTCTAAGGAGGGAGGAGAGAGGGAGAAAAATTTGGAATACAAGGTTTTGCGAGGGTGAATGTTGAAAATTTTCTTTACAGGTATTTGCAAAAATAAAAAGCTATTAAATGAAAATGAGTGGCTGGGAGCATGATAAATTTGGAAATATGTATAGAAGAATTGCATATGTTTAATATATGTTGAATTACTTGCTATCTAGGGGAAGGGGACTAGGGGAAATGGAAAGAGAAAAACTTGGAACACAGTTTTTCAGGGGTAAGTGTTGAAGACTATCTTTGCATGTATTTTGAAAATTAAAAGCTATTATTAAAAACTGAAAAGGAAAGAAAAAAAGGAGTAGCTGGGAAATAATGATAACCTTTTGGTTATGAATAGACATTTTTATTACATCTTTGAGGCTGTCACACCACCTTGGGGCCACTTTAAAAAAGCATCCTTATATGGTTGACAGCAAGTAAATAATTAACTTAATATAGTTGGTAAGGAAGACAGACCTAGAGAGAATAATTTACAAGCAAATAGAGATGAAAGCTTGGTTGGAAGCTGGGCCCTGCCTCCCTCCTGATTGACTAGCTGGGATTTCTCCTTAAACCTATGCCTGTAGTAGAGCTATGAGGCCTCAGGAAGGTGTCCTAGTAGAGTCTGCATTAGCGTATTTTAATTCATTTCTAAAATGTGGGGGAGGACCCCTGCTAGTTACAAAAAGATGCTAAAACACAGGTCATGTGGTTGCTTAAATCTGACCCATAGAGAAGTGGCCCATCCTGATTGGCCAAAGGCCTAGCAGGCCCAACATCTGTGGCTACAGAGCCGGAGCTGTGCAAAAAAAATGAAGGGGAAGCAAGCGGCTCCGTGGAGCAGAGCACAGAGCACAGGCCCTAGTCAGGAGGACCTGAATTCAAATACAACTATAGACACTTAACACTGAGCTGTATGACCCTGGGTAAGTCACTTAACCCCATTGCCTCATTTCCCCCCCCCCAAAAAAAAAAAACTGAATGAAGTTTCTAGATTAAGCAGAAAAAGACCAAACCAAGAGAATTTAATCTAAAGAATGTTTCCTATGCTCCCAAATTATTCTATCTGAAAATGCTCGTTTCTATAGAAAAAAACCCAGAACCATAACTTCCTTTATGTATTCTTTTCAGGCCTATTTTTCACGTAATAAGAACATTTTTACTCTTTCACCTTAAGAGCTATCCCCACTCCTTCCTTCAGGGGGGCCTAGCCCAGTGCCTGGTACGTGTTCATGAAAATGCTGATGGTGGGTTCAGTTGTTGCGCTTTTATCTGACTCATTTCGGGTCTTGGCAAAAATACCAGAGTGATTTTTCACAACAGTTCGTTTTACAGATGAGGAAACTGAGGCAGAAGATTAAGTGACCTGTCTAGGGTCACACAGCTAGTAAGTGCTGGGACTGGACTCGGGAAGGCCAGTCTTCCTGACCCCAAGCCCAGCGCTCTGGGCACCATGGCACCGTCTCCTAAGAACATAAATGTTTTGTCGAAGGAATGAATGCTTTTGGATAGAATATGCTGTCCTTTCTAGGGACTGGGGAGAATTTAAGCTCCTCAAGGACAGGAACTGTTCTATTGTTAAAATGTTTATTTTTAATCATCTTCTTGTCCCTAATATGTTATATATAATATATAAATAAATGTTTTTTTTTTTTAATAAATGAATGAGTGTCTGGCCACAATGAAAACTCCTTGAATATAGAATGATTTCTTTTTTTTTTTTTTTTGCATATCCAGTGCCTGGCACATAGTAGGTGCATCATAAATATTTTGTTTAATGAATGAGGATCTAGATAGAATGTATGTAGAATGAAGGAAGGAACAAATGAATGTATGATGCCCTCGAAGGACTATATCCTTGTGAAGGACAGGAAGTCTTCCCTTTTTTGTCTTGGTATCCTCAGTGAGCGCCTTAAACCTCCTACTAATGGGCATCTCATCTCCCCGAGGTGGCCAGGAGCCAAGTCGCCCAGCCCAGCAAAGCTGGGAGAAGGCCGCCTGCATCTGCTCGGAGCATGTCACAGGGGCCTCCTTCCCACGCTCTGGATTTCCCGTGGCTTACCCACGGAGGGAGCCCGGGATCCTAGTCGTCTTTAACATCCTTCACGTGACTCTTCTGGAGTAATCCTGTGTCCCTGCCAGCTTACCAGCTCACCTTATGCAGAGGTGGGGCTTAAATCAACCTTCAGAGAAAAAACAATAACCAGCCCTAAATTAAGATGGACATTCTGAAATTCTCAAAGTCTGTTATTTTAAAATTGGTTTCCTTATCTCAAGATATACTCCCTCCTCCCAAATTAGAATGTTTGAAAAACAGTGTGTAGATGTATATTAACCTATTCACAATCTCTCTCTGCCTCTGTTTCTTTATCTGTTAGATGTGGGGGTTGGACTTGATGTTTTATAAGATCTCATTTATCTCTAGATCAAGTTCCTTTGTGCCATGACTGCCTTCTAAATAAAATAAAATGCCAGAGTGGTTTTCCACTGCAGCTTCTAAGTAAAATAAAATGTACTATATCACAAAGGAAACCAATTTTATAGAAATGGTGGTCAACAAAAATTAAAGGAGTTCCAGAACCCCAGGCTACAAACCCGCCTGGATCTCCGATTCTCTTCCAAGTGCTTGATAAGGATTTGTCTCCGGGATCACATCCGCCTTGGACGCTGCTCATGTGGGTACATCTGGAGGAGAGACGGAAGTGGAAGCTGCCCTCTCCTCTGGTCATGGAGCAGCCCTGCCACGGTGGTTCCTAGCGACTCATGGGGGCTTGGTCATGGACTCTTTCCCGTGGGGCCTCCCACTGAGCTAAGTACTGAGCTCATCCCTAGGAGTCACAGGGCCTAGATCCCTGGCCCGCCACCCCTAGCCTCAGAATCCCACCCAGCCACAGAGAGGGAGGGGTGCTCATGTCTGCTTTCCCCAATGTTGCCCACCTCAATGCCGCTCACCTGTAACCAATGCCTGTAAAATTAAGTTTGGCTAAATTGGGGCAAGCCATTGACCCTTTCTATAGGCTGGCAGCGCCCCCTTAGTACTTGCTTAGAGAAAAGCTGCCTCAATCTACCTTTGTTAGATATCACTCCAACGCCACCTTCATTCAGAGAAGCTCAGGAGTGGAAGAGCCGAGATAGGAGAAAAAGGAGGCAGCAGTGGGAGTGGGGGTGGGAAGGATGGCCTCCAGAGTAGAACGCTGCCCCCCGGGACCATTCGATGCTGGAACAATGTTTTCCTCGGCTGGGATTCATACACACACGATGCACACACGTGCACACACCCTCACATACACTGCAAATAAGTCTCTTCTTGAAAAATTGCTTTTGATTTAATTTTTTCCTAGAGTACAGGTTTGAATGAAAAACATTCATTCAATAAATAGTTTAGCAGCAACACCTTCCCGGTCACCTCCACACCCAGCCCAGAGGACGCCATCTCTAACAGGCAATCTGTACCAGACAGTGTCACCACCCCCAAAGGCCAAAGAGGCGCTACAGACCCGGGGTGCAGGGCCCTCCATGCTTGAAGGGGCCTGAGGTTGGCCTAGAAGCAGTTCTAGGGCCCCAGGGGGTGCTGGTTTCTCACAGGTTCCCCAGAGCACCAGAGCCCACACTTGGAAGGCAATGCTGTGTGGATGCTAAAACCTCAAGGGTCTGCCCGAAATGCTGCAGACCCTTCTCTGTTCCTGCCTGGCCAGCCTCCCAATACCCACCTCCCTACTCAGAACCCTGCAGACCCTGCAGGTGGCAACCCTCTTTAGTCTCTGACACCCCCACTTTTAGCAGAGCCCCCCTTCTGTGGCTCCCAGCCTCCGTCCCTTGGCCTCCCCTATGAACCATCAGTGCCCCCAGAACCCTGGTGGTGGATGTCACAGGTGAGTCCAGATCCAAGGAGAAAGATTCATTTTTGGCATCTACGTTGCAGCCAAAGTTAGGGTTACAGTCCCGATGGGCCGCTTTGTTGGGGAAGCAATGATGTGTTGACCAGAAAAGGAGGAGCTGCAAGGCAGGATAGACACTACAGAGGATCCAATTCCTTGTTGGTCACTGGGCCAGACGTGGCCCTTTGCAAACTCTGGGTCTGTGGTCCGGTCTTCCCTCCCTGTGCCGGCTGCAGGATCCAGGCTTCTGTAAGTGCTTTGCCCATTCTCGTTCAGTCTGTCTCGGCCGCAGGCTGGGTCCCCCTCTGCTCCTCTGGCTCTCCCAGTCCAGTCTCACTTGCTCCCCTCAGCAGCATACACGGCCCCGCTCAGCCGACAGCCCTCGGCCACTATGGCCTCTCCCGGCTCCTCTTCCTCAGACTCATCCTCTTCTTCCTCCTCCTGGGCTGAGGAGCTGGAGGCAGGGCCTTTGCAGATCTTCAGGTGGCGGGTCAGGTGGTACTTGGTCAAGTAGGCCTTGGAACACTTTTCACAGATGTAATCCCTCTTTCCCTCATGGGAGTTGAGATGATTTGTCAAGTGATTGGTCCTCAAGAAGAGCTTCTCACACTTGGGGCACTTGATCTGCCGTTCCCTGGGAAGCACAAAGGTCAGAGCTTGACTCTGGCTGCCTGTGGGCCCTCCTAGTCCAGGCCCTGACTCTTCCCTGTCACTCACTCCCCTCCCCTTCCTTCCCCTTGACCCCCACCCCAGCAAGCCCCAAAGATCTAGTCCAACTCCCCAGTTAGAGGAAACCAGAGGGCAGGCCTACATACTGTGTGTGAGTGAGCACGTGCTGCTTGAGGTCCTGCCGCCTCATGAAGAGCTTGTCACAGTAATCACACTTCAGGTTCTTCTCCCCAGTGTGGATGACCATGTGACACTCCAGGTGAGCCTTCTGGGTGAAGGACTTGTCACACAAGGCGCACCTGTAGTTCTTCTGGCCTGCACAGAGGCACAAGGGAGAAAGGCCCGTGAGCCTCCCTGCCCTCAGCCCAGATTCCCCAAAAACTCCCCAGGAGGGAGGAGGGCCACCCCACTCCACGCCGGCCCCTTACCCGTGTGTATTTTCAGGTGTGTGCGCAGGTTGCTGGGGTCACTGAAAGCCTTACTGCAGAAGTCACACTTGTGGGGCTTCATTCCCATGTGGCCCATGAAGTGCACATGGAGCTTGGAGGGCGAAGTGAAGGCCTGTGGGCACATGGAGCACTTCCACTTCCTCTCCTTGCTGTGGTTGGGCCCATGGCCGCCGCCTCCATGGCTCTGGCTTGGGAGGTGCTGCTGGATGTGACTGCTCAGGTGGACTTTGAACTCAGCATAGGAGTTGCACTCCTTGCCACAGGTACAGACGTGCACGTCTGGGTGCTCAGGAACCCCTGTGGGCAAAAGCACACGGGTCAGGTCCAGTCTGGTCTGGGCTGTCTCTGGGACAAGAAGCCTGGCCTGAGTTCCCCAGCTAACTCACTTCCAGGAGCCCATGTCAGTGCAGCCCCGAGGTTTGTTTCTGCTGCTCCCATTATCCCTACAGCATCACTTAAGAAGGAAAGGGACCCGCAGCTAGCTTACCCATCTGCTGGGCATAATCCCGGCTGTAATAAAACAGTAACTCGTTCTCTGGAGGGATATCCTGGGAGGTGCAGAAGTAGATCTTCCCATCGTGAGGATAAGCCACCAGATTCTGCTCCTCCCGGTTCCTGAAACACCACACATTTCACAGCTGGTCAAGCTCAGGGATGGGGCCTCAAAAGTGCAGCTCTGACTGGCCCAAGAAGCCACCCCATCAGGCCGTTCTGCTACTGCTCCCCGGCATTTACCCACAGAGAGGACTCCCCTGGATGTTGGTGGACCGCTCCTGAGATCACAGGCCCAGACCACCCAGGGCAGCATGAGGACACCCAGCTCCCAGGAAGAGGGAGGTGGGTCCAGGACTCTATCCCCCTCCTCCCTGACAGGGGCATGGTGTTTATATAGTACCAGGCACAGACAAGCAGGAGGGTGGGCAGCCACACATCTAGGTCTCTATCACCTGAGAATGGGCTGAAGACTGGGGGAGGGAAGCCTGGGGAAGATTCCTGCCCCCTCCCCCCAAAATTGGACATGGGGACCTTCCTACTATTAGAAGGGGCGTCCCTGGAGGAGGGATCACAGCTGTTCTTTTTGACCCAGAGGGGAGAAACTGAAGCAAAGGGACTGAAAAGGTATAAACTGGCAACTGGGCCCAGGAGCCTTCAAATCAGACTGAGGGCAGGGCCAGGCTGGGGCTCCCTGCCAACTCTCCCAAGTGTGTGACTAAGGAACACTTAGGGTTTCCCCCACTTAGGAAAACTAGGGGTTTCCTCACTAACTTTAGAACGTAGCTACATTGTTCACAGCCTGAGGGAATGCCTCCTTGCTGAAATGAGGGGTGACTCGATCTCTACAAGGAAGAGAGAACCAGGGGGATCCATCTGAGATGGTTCTGGTTTTCTAGCCAAGGTTACTCCAGCCAGCTGAAGCCCATCAAGCAATTAAAACTCCTTAATTGCCAGAGAGGAACTTGAGCATTCCCACCTGAAGGCCGGCCAACCTACCTACCCAGTGGGCTGGTCTTGCCTTTGAGGGCCACGTGATAACCCATCTGACCAATCAGAGTGAAGACACCCTTGGGTTTAAAAGGCCCTGTGGCTCATACTCAGGGTCGTCCTGAGTCGTCCAGAAAGGCCAGTGACCCAGTTGATGGTTACTGCTGGATCCTGTTCACATCCTGGCTTTTAGCTCAGGTGCCAGTGGGGCCAATTTACTCACAATCCACATGTCACTGTTAGTAAAATGTTCTCTTGCCCTGGAGAAAACTGGGCCTCAGCATCATTTTTACTTGTTATTGTTTTGGGGATTCACAGGGAATTTTAGGGTAAAGGTCGGGTCCCCCAGGTCTCTTAAAAATAATCTCTCACTTCTTTGGGCCCTGGTGGACACTTTCCATGTCTCAGAAGTGTTTTTCTTCTAGGAAACTGTGGCTGTGACCTGACTCTCCCCCTGAAACCCAAGATCTCTGGGCAAGGAGGTAAGGACCATCTTGGGGATATTTTTGTATTAAAAATTGCAATTCTGTGTATATGTCTGAAATAATTGGCAATAAAAATCCAGTTAAATTCTCTGGGCTGCCTTTGAAGGGAATTGTTTCCTTCAAAGATCTCTCCAAGTAAAACAGAGAGAATCAGGGGGCTGATTTGAGTGTGCACCAATTTTCAGCATTCTTCCAAGCTTACACAACTGAGAGACCCATATTTTTACCAGAAAAGTGGGAACTACTTTGCTTCCTTGGTGATCTCCAAGACTTTTTGGAGAACTGAAAATTTCCTGATTCTAGTCAAAGAATCACAGGGTATCCTAGTGATGGATTTTGGGTTTTGGTTTTTGTTTTCTTTTGTTTTTTTTTAGTTTGGGGATTCAGGAGTGCCAATGGAACTATTCTCACCTGGTATCCTAATAGGGTTCCTATGGGAATGGAGAAAAATGGGTTAGAGGAGATGATTATTATTTTTTTTTACCTCTGTGAATGAGTATATGTGTATGAGTGTAAAGAAAACCCCTTTCTCTTATGGTTGGATTAGTCTGTGGAGTGTGGTTATGGCACACTACTTTTTTTTTTTTTTTTTTTTTGTTCTGGCTGTAGTTTCATTAATATTACTGAGTGACAATGCCTCTTTAATTCACTTTGGAGACTCCTCTATTAGCTTTTAAACCATGTCCCCAAAGGATGGAACCCATTGGCATCTGCACCTAGGCTGAGCAAGCATGGCACTGAGAAAGCAGTAGTAAAAAAACCAAGGGTCAGAGGGTAAATCCTATGTCTCCTTAGGAGAGACACAGAATTTGCCTTTGTATCAAAAGTGGGAAAAGGTTTTTCCTTAGCTGTTAAGTGACTGATTGCTAATTTTGGTGCTAAAAAAATGACTCTGTGTGTGTGTGTGTTTAGACAAGGGAGAGATCTTAAACATTCAGGAATGGATTCTTGCCAGGGACTTTTCTAAGCTTCCATTAGAGTTGTAAACCAGATTCATAAACTGAGCACCAGAAATGTGACTAGGCTGGGAAAGAGAAATGCATGATATAAAAAAAATTATGAAAAACAAGTCAATAGCTTCATAAAGGAGACACAAAATATAATGACGAAAATAACACCTTAAAAAACAAAGTAAATCAAATGTTGAGATACAAAAAGTCGATGAGAATGCCTTGAAAAGTTGAATTGGTCAAAAGGGGGGCGGGGGAAAGGGGGTTACAAAGATTCCCTGAAGAAAAAACTCTCTAAACAGTAGAATTGGCCAAATGGAAAAAGAGGTATAGAAGTTAACTGAAGAAAAGAACTCCTTAAAAATTGTAATTCAGTACAAATGGAAGCTTTACCAAAAACAAACAAACAAACAAAAACCCAAAAAACAAAACAAAACAATAAAACAAAACAAAAGCCAAAAGAATGGAAAAATAGAAGACACTATAAGATCTCACTAGAAAAACAACTGACTTGGAAAATAGATCCCAGACAGATAACTTAAAAATTAATGGGCTAATTCTGGAGAGCAATTTGGAACTATGCCCAAAAAGTTATCAAACTGTGCATACCCTTTGACCCAGCATTGCTGCTATTGGGATTATATCCCAAAGAAATACTAAAGAGCGTTAAGGGACCTGTATGTGCCAAAATGTTTGTGGCAGCTCTTTTTGTTGTAGCTAGAAACTGGAAGATGAATGGATGTCCATCAGTTGGAGAATGGTTGGGTAAATTATGGTATATGAAGGTTATGGATTATTATTGCTCTGTAAGAAATGACCAGCAGGAGGAATACAGAGAGACTTGGAGAGACTTACATCAACTGATGCTGAGTGAAATGAGCAGAACCAGAAGATCGCTGTACACTTCAATGCTGTATGAAGATGTATTCTGATGGAAGTGGATATCTTCAACATAAAGAAGATCCAACTCACTTCCAGTTGATCAATGATGGACAGAAACAACTACACCCAGAGAAGGAACACTGGGAAGTGAATGTAAATTGTTAGCACTGCTGTCTATCTACCTGGGTTACTTATACCTTCGGAAGCTAATAATTAATGTGCAACAAGAAAATGGGATTTACACACATATATTGTATCTAGGTTATATTGTAACACATGTAAAATGTATGGGATTACCTGTCATCGGGGGGAGGGAGAGGAGGGACGGGGGAATAATTTGGAAAAATGAATACAAGGGATAATATTATAAAAAAAATTACTCATGCATATATACTGTGGGGAAAAAAATTCTAAAAAAAAAAAAAATTAATGGGCTACCTGAAAGCCAAGATCAAAAAGAACCTAGAAATCATCTTTCAAGAAATTATCAAAGAAAATCTTCCCTGATATTCTACAATGATGAAAAATGCTATCCATCACCACAAATTAATGGTGTCTTTTTTTTAACTTGCTTGATTTTTCTTGATTTTTTATTTTGGTTTAATTTCTTTCATGACATGGCTAATGTATTAGGAAATGCTTTGTATGACTATACATGTGTGACCTATATCAAATTCTTTGCCTTTTCAAGAGGGGATGGAGGAGAGAATTTGGAACTCAAAGGCGAAGATAGAAATGGAAAGAATCCAGTGATTTACCTCTTGAAAGAGATCCCAAAATGAAAATCCCAGGAATACTACACCCAAATTCCAGACCTTTCAGGTCTGCAAGCTGCCAAAAAAAACCACAACAGGATAATAAATAATTTAGTAGCTTCTACGTCAAAGGATTGGAGGGTTTGGTATATGATCTAATAAAAGGTAAAGGATTTAAGATCAAGAATCACCCAGAAAAATTGAGTATAATCCTTCAAAGGAAAAAATATATATTAAAAGAAATAAAGGCTTTCAAGCATTCCTGATAAAAAGACCAGAGCTGAATAGGAAATCTGACTTTCAAATACAAGACTATAGAGAATTATTAAAAAGGTAAACCAGAAAAGAGAAATTATAAGGGACTTAATAAGGTTAAACTGTTTATATTCTAACATGGGTAAACAACACTTAACTCATTTTTTAAAGTTCTCTTTATTAGAGCAGCTAGGAATAGTACAGAGGGTACAGATGTGAGCTGAATATGAAGGGACAGTATCTAAAAAAAAATTAAGGAATGAGAAAGAAAATGCACTAGGAGAAAGAGAAAGAAATGTACAATTGGGTAAACTATCACATTTTTTTTAAATGAAAGAAAAGCTTTTACAGAGAAGGAAAGGTGAGGAGGAATGAGTGAACCTTAACTCTCATCAGAATTGGCCCAAACAGTTGGGTATTGAAATCTATCTAATAGGAAGTTTGAGCTGGGGGTGCCAGTGATAGGGAAGGTAGATTGAGGAAGGGAGTAATCAAAAGCAAAACTTTTGAGATGGCACTAGGTGAAAAGAAAGGGAGAACAAAGTAAATAGGGTGAGGGGAAAAATAGGATGGAGGGAAATACATTTAGTGATAACTGAAAAAAACTTTTAAAGCAATTTTCTCTGATAAAAGCCTCAAATACATAGAGAACTAAGTTGAATTTATTAAAAAGGAGCCAATTAATGAAGGATCATGAGAAAGGAAGAGTTTTCAATTAAAAGTAATCAAAGTTACCTATCACTATGAGATATTCTAAATAGCTATGATTAGAGGAATGCAAATTAAAACAATTCTGCAGTATACCTCATGCCAATAAGACCAGTTAATAGGACAGAAAATAATAATGACAAATGTTGGGGAGGATGAGAGAAAAATGACATCCATGTACTATTGGTGGAATAGTGGTGGAGAGAGCTAAGCCCTAAGGACTATAGAACCATGTAGTAAACTCTTTGACCTAGGAGTGCCACTAGTATATCTGTTTCCAAAAAAAGGTAAAAAACGAAAAGGGAAAAGAACCTGTATGTACAGAAATATTTATAGTAACTCTTTTCTGGTGGCAGGAAACTGGAAACTAGGGGGATGCCCATCAAATGGAAAATGGTTTAACAAACTGTCCTCTGTGATAGAATACTATTATGCTATAAGAAATAAAATAATAAGAAAACAGCTGCACAAAACCTCTGAAGCTTAGGAGAAAGGACTCTTCATCCTGGAAGCAGAGCCTTACTTTAACAAAGAGTTACAAATCAAGTAATAAGCTAGGGAAATGAGCAAATAGAAAAAAAATTCTGACCATAGAAAGGTGACAGGAAGAGCAAAATACCATCTCAGAAAAAGATAAAGTCAAAACTCCAAACACCCAAAGTTTCCAAGAACAGTGAGTGAAAGAGCTCCAAAAAAGGATTCTGAAAATCAAGTAAAAGAAGCGGAGGAAAAACTGGAAAGAGAAATGAATAATGTAAGAAAATCATGAAAAACAAGTCAACAGCTTGGTAAAGGAGACAAAATATGCAGAAAAAAATGACACTTTAAAAAGCAGAGTCAGCCAACTACTGAGGTATAAAAAGGCAATGAGAATGCCTGCTCTCAGAAAAATCAGGAAAGACTTCTATGAACCGTTGGAAAGGAAAATGTACTATGTACAAAATAAAAGCAATATTATAAGATATCAATTATGAATGATATTATCAGCAAAACAATGATCTTCCACTTATGATGAAAAATGCTATCCATCACCACAAATTTATGGTGTCTTTTTTAACTTGCTTGATTTTTCTTGATTTTTTTTTTGGTCCATATTCTTTCACAACATGGCTAATGTATTAGGAAATGTTTTGCACGACTACACATGTGTGACCTATAGCAAATTGTTTCCCTTTTCAATGAGGGAATGGGGCAAGCAGAAGAGAATTTGAACTCAAAAGTTCTAAAAACAAATGTTAAATTTTGTTCTTATATTTAATTGGAGAAAAATAAAATACTAAGAATTAAAAAAGATTTTAAAAAATAAGAATAAAAGCCTGTTACAGATAGGGAAAAAAATTAGAAAAAGTAGCTTTTGGGGGAATGGAGCCAAGACAAAACTGCAGAGAGTAGACATGTCTTTATCTGAATTCCTCTTAGTATCCCTCAGATCAACATCCGATCAAACCTCTGAACTGGTTTTGGAGTGACAGAACCCACAAATATTTGGAGTACAATAAATTTCTAGAAGATGATACTTTGGAAAAGAACTTCAGAAAAAATTTCTTTAAATTGGGCAGGGTAGAGGCTGCTGTGGGCCAGTACAAGGAACCTCAGACCATGGAATCAGAGTTTTGTGGTGCACTAGAAAATCTACTGGGGGGGGGGGGGTCTTGGGCTACTCTGTCCTGATTAAAACCAGTTGATCAACAGATTAGCGGTGAGTCACCCATAGCAAATACAAAGGGCAAATAGTGAGCCTCTGAACCTCAGAAAATTGTGAGACCTGGCCACACCTACCCAGCACCAAAAATCAGTCAGTAGCACCAGCCCCAGGGCAAACTAAAGCAGCTGTCACCCCTTTGCCTTAAGAGCTGACTTCAACCTTTTTTAAAAAAATGAGCAAAAAAGCAAAAAGAACCCTGATCATAGACAGCTTTTATGGAGAAAGAGAAGAATAGACCTCAAACCCTGAGGATCCTACAGGCAAATCAACTCCATTTGAAGCTTCTAAGGATGATATGAGTTGATCTCCATTTCACAAGGCTCTCTTGGAAGAATTCAAATAGGATCTTAAAAGTGTTAGAAGAAAAATGGGGAAAGGAAATGAGAATGTGGTAAGAGAGTTTGGAAAAGAAAAAACAGAAATAATCTGAAGAAAACTCCTTAAAAATAGATTTGACAAAATTGAAAAGGCAAGTAACTCCTTACAAAGTAGATATGAAAAAGAAACCAATTTGTTGAAAAACAGAATTTGTGAAATGGGAAAAAAAAATGCAATAGAACAAAACACCTAATTTAAAAGCTCAATTGGCCAAATGCAAAACGGGACCAAAAAAAAAAAAACTAACTAAAGAAAATAATTCACTAAAAATTAGAATTGAACAAGAATCATTCAAATCTGAAAAAAATAGAAAAAAAATGTAAGCTACCTCATTGGAAAAAGAACTGACCAGGAAAATAGACCTAGGAGAGACAATCTAAGAAATATTGGATTTCCTGAAAACCATGATGGGGGAAAAAAAAGCATAGACATCATCTTTCAGGAAATTATCAAGGAAAACTGCCCTGATGTCCTAGAACCAGAGAGTAAAATAGCTATTGAAAGAATTCACTGATCACGTCTTGAAAGAGGCCCCAAAATGAAAACTCCAAGGAATATCATAGCTAAATTTCAGAATTATCAAATCAAGTAGAAAATATTGCAAGCGCCAGAAGAAAATAATTAAAATATCAAGGAGCCACAATCGGTATTACTCAGGACCTACAAGCTTCCACTTTAAAGGATTGAAGGTCAGCATTTTCTTTCAGTGGAAAAGATGGACATTCAATGAAACGGGTGAATTTCATTTATTTCTGATGAAAAGGCAAGAGGTGAATAGAAAATTTGATCTTCAAATGCAGAACTCAAGAGAAGCATAAAAAGGAAAAAAAAAGGAAAAAACAATTTTTAAAAGTTAAAAAGCTTACATCCCTGTATGGGAACATATGTATAATTCTTGACATCTGTATCTCTGTTATTGATATATTTAGAAGATACAGGTATCATCTGATTTTATTGGGATGATATATAAAAGAAACTAGATGAGGAAAAGTGATTCTATTGGAAGAAGAGGAAAATGGGACTTAAAATGAGGTAAATTAAATTTTATGAAAAGGCAAAAAAGACCTATTACAATTGAGGGAAAGAAGGGAGAGGGATAAGCATTATGTTTATCTTACTCTCATCAGACATGGCTCAAAGAGAGAGTGTCAGACACATTTAGCTTCACAGAGAACCTGATCTCACCGTAAACTGAAGTAGGAGGGAAAAGAAGAAAGGAAAAGGGGAGACTAATAAAATGGAGAACAGAAAAAGAAAAGGAAAAATTTAGAAAGGGGAGGGCTATTTGAGGCAGGGGGTGGACAGAAGCAAAATACTGGGGAGGAAGGAAGGGGGGGGGAAGGAAAGGAAAGAGAAAAGTATAACTGGGGTAAAACAAGATGGCAGGAAATGGAGTTGGTAATTGTAACTGTTAATGAGAATGGAATGAAATCTCCCATAAAACCAAAATGGATAGCAGACTGGATTAAAAGCCAGAATCCTACAATTTGTTTACAAGAAACACATCTAAAGAAGGGTAATAAAGAGTAAAGATAAAAAGCTGGAACAGAATCTACTATGCTTCAGCTGAGAAAAAAAAAAAAAAAGGCAGGGGTTGTGATCTTGATTTCAGACCAAGCAAAAGCAAAATAGATCTAATAAAGAGATAAGGAAGGAAACTGCATCCTACTAAAAGGTACCATAGATACTGAGGTAATATAACGAACATATATGCACCAAGTGATATAGCCATCCAGATTCCTAGAGGAGAAGTTAAGAGAGCTGCAAGAAGAATTACACAGTAAAACTACTAGTGAGGGACCTCAACCTTCTTCTCTCAGAACGAGATAAATCAAACCACAAAATAAATAAGAAAAAAAGTGAAGGAGGTAAATAGAATTCTAGAAAAGTTAGGTATAATAGACCTTTGGAGAAAACTGAATGGAGACAGGAATATACTTTTTTCTCAGCAGTACATGGAACCTATACAATTTTGACCATATATTAGGGCATAAAGACCTCAAAATCAAATGCAGAAAGGTAGAAATAGTAAATGTTTTTTTTTTTTTCAGATCATGATGCAATAAAAATTACATGCCATAAGAGGCCAGAGGAAAATAGACCAAAAATTAATTGGAAACTAAATCCTAAAGAATGAGTGTCGAAACAAATCATAGACACAATCGATAATTTCATCCAAGAAAATGACAATGAGACAACATACCAAAATTTATAGGATGCAGTCAAAGAAGTTCTTGGGGGAAGTTTTATATCTCTAGATGCTTACTTGCATAAAATAGAGAAAGAGAAACTCAATAAATTGGGCTGGCAACTAAAAAAGCTAGAAAAAGAACAAATTAACCCCCCTAACCCCATTAAATACCAAATTTGAAATTCAAAATAAAAGAGGAGATTAATAAAATTGAAAGAAAACTATTGAATTAATAAACAAGAGTTGGTTTTATGAAAAAAAAATAGATAAACCTTTAGTTAATTTGATTAGAAAAAGGAAAGAAAAACAAATTGTTAGTATCAAAAATGAAAAGGGAGCAACTAGGTGGTGTAGTGGATAGATCATCAGTCCTGAAATCAGGAGGACCCAACTTCAAATCTGGCCTCAAGACATTTAACACTTCCTGGGGGGCAAGTCACTTAACCCCAATTGCCTTAGGAGGGGAAAAGACAAAAATGAAAAAGGAGAACTTTCTACTAGTGAAGTGGAAATTGGAGCAATAATTAGGAGTTATTTTGCCTAACTATATGTCAATAAATCTAATAATCTAAGTGAAATGGACAAATACTTACAAAAATATAATGACCACATTAACAGAACAGGAAATAAATTACTTTAAATAGTCCCATCTTAGAAAAAGAAATAAAATAAACTATTAATCAACTCTCTAAGAAAAAATGCCCGGGGCCAGATGGATTTACATGTGAATTCTACCAAACATTTAAAGAATGATTAATTCCAGTGCTATGAATACTATTTGAAAAAATAGGGAAAGAAGGGTGTCCTACCAAATTCCTTTTATGACACAGATATGGTGTTGATACCAAAATGACATAGGGTCAAAATAGAAAGAAAATTATAGACCAATTTCTTTACTGAATACTGATGGAAAAATCCTAAATAAAATATTAGCAAAAAGATTACAGCAAGTCATCCCCAGGATAATTCACAATGACCAAGAAGGACTTATACAAGGAACATAGGGCTGGTTCAATATTAAGAAAACTATTAGCATAACTGACCATATCAATAACCAAGTTAACAAAAATCATATGATTTTCTTCATAGATGCAGAAAAAAAAAACATTTGACAAAATCCAACACCCATTTCTATTAAAAACACTAGAAAATATAGGAACAAATGGACTTTTCCTTAAAATGATCAGTAGTATCTATTGAAAACCATCAACAAGCATCACATGTAATAGGGACACACTACAACCATTCCCAATAAGATCAGGGGTGAAACGGGGTTGCCCACTATCACCATTAATATTCAAGATTGTATTCGAGATGTCAGTTTGGGTAATAAGAAAAGAAAAACAGATTAAGGAATTAGAGTAGGTAATGAGGAAACCAAATTATTACTTTTTTGCAGATGATATGTAGATTCTAGAAAATCAATTAAAAAACAACTAGAAATAATTCACAACTTTAGCAAAGTTGCAGGATACAAATCCACAGAAATCATCAGCAATTTTATGTTGTTAACAAAGTCCAACAGCAAGAGATACAAAGAGAAATTCCATTTAAAGTAACTAGGTAATATAAAATATTTGGGAGTTTACCTGCTAAGGCAAAATCAGGAACTATATGAACACAACTACAAAACACTTTCCACATAAATAAAGTCAGATCTAATCAGTTGGAAAAATATCCATGATGTGTGTGTCTATGTACGTGTACATTTGTATATGTCTGTACGCAGAGCAAATATAATAAAAATGACAATACTACCTAAAATAATCTAATTATTCCATGCCATACCAATCAAACTCCCAGGAAATTTCTTTACGGATCTAGAAAAAAATAATATCTGGAAGAACAAAAGGTTAAGAATGTCAAGAGAATTAATGAAAAAATGCCATTGAAGGTGGCCTAGCTCTGCCAGAAATAAAAGAATATTACATAGCAGCAGTCATCAAAATCATTTGGTATTGGCTAAGAAATAGTGTTCAATTGGTGAAATAGGTTGGGTTCACAGGAAAAAATAGTCAATGACTGTAGTAATCTAGTGTTTGACAAACCCAAAGACTCCAGCTTTTGTGATAAGAACTTGCTATTTGACAAAAACTGCTGGGAAAATTGGAAATTAATATGGCAGAATCTAAACATTGATCCATACCTAACATCATATACAAAGATAAGGTCGAAATGGGTTCATGATTTAGATGTAGTGATATTATAAGAAAATTAGAAGAACATAGGATAGTTTACCTCTCAGATCTGTGGAGAAAGAAGGAATTTATGGCCAAAGAAGAACTGGAGTTCATTATTGAACACAAAATAGATAATTTGATTATATTAAGTTAAAAAGGTTTTATACAAACAAGATTAGAAGGGAAGCAATAAACTAGGAAAAAAAATTAAATTCAAGAGTTCTGATAAATGCCTCATTTCTAAAATATATAGAGATTTGATTCAGATTTTAAGAATTCAAGCCATTCTCCAATTGATAAAATCGAAGGACATGAACAGACAATTTTCAGGTGAAGAAACTGAAATCATTTCTAGCCATATGAAAAAGTAGACTAAATCACTATTGATCAGAGAAATGCAAATTAAGACAACTCTGAGGTACCACTACACACCTCTCAGATTGGCTAAGATGACAGGAAAAGATAATGAATGTTGGAGGGGATATGGGAAAACTGGAACACTAATACATTGCTGGTGGAGTTATGAACTGATACAACCATTGTGAAGAGCAATATGAAACTATGCCCAAAGGGCTATCAAATCGACCCAGCAGTGTTTCTATTATCCTTTGACCAAGCAATGTTTCTACTGGAGTTATATTCCCAAAGAGATCTTAAATGGAAAGGGACGACCCACATGTGTAAAAATATTTTGTGGCAGCCCTTTTGGTAGTGGCAAGAAACTGAGTGGATGCCCATCAATTGGAGAATGGCTGAATAAATTATGGTATATGAATGTTATGGAATATTATTGTTCTGTAAGAAACAACCAGCAGGATGATTTCAGAAAGGCCTGGAGAAACTTACATGAACTGATGCTAAGTGAAGTGAGTAGAACCAAGAGGACATCATACACAGCAACAGCAAGATGATCAATTCTGATGGACGTGTCTCTTTTCAACAATGACATGATTGAAGCCAGTTCCAATGATCTTGTGATGAAGAGAGCCATTTACACCAAGAGAGAAGACTGTGGGAACTGAGTGTGGATCACAACATAGTATTTTCATTCTTTTTGTTGTTTTCTTGCATTTTTTTCTCATTTGTTTTCTTTTTTATTTAATTTTTCTTGTGCAAGACAATGGTGTATATATATATACACACATATATTTAATTTATATTTTAACATGTTTAACATATATTAGATTACTTGCCCTTTAGGGGAGGGGGTGGGGGAAAAAGAGGAAGAAATTTGGAACACAAGGTTTTTGCAAGGGTCAATAATGAAAAAATTATCCAGGCATATGTTTTGAAAATAAAAAGCTTTAATTAAAAAAGAAGAAAAAGTGGTTTCACTTACAATCTGGACGCTGTTAGGTTGTAAAATCAGTTGCTATTAACTATTTCATTAGGATTTAATAATGATTTCAAAGATATGTTTATTTTATAAGATGTTTGACATTGCTATTTAGGCACAGTGATCAGTTTATTTTACTTTGGCTGGTGATATGGCATAAGGCTCTATGAGGCCAAAACCTGAGAGCTTCAAAATTGAGAGGTGGAAGCCTTCACATTCAGCTCACATTACATATCAGCTCACATTAATAAAGTAAGTTCTACCTACATTTAACTGTATTAAAGCCACATTTTAACTTGGTAGCAAAATCTCATCTTCTGGAGGTATGAAGTATAACCATTCCCAGAACTTAAACAAGAGTCCTGACCAACACTGGCCTTATCAAGCCTTTCAGGGGCTCAAGGTGTTATGACCTGGATGTATGTTTACTTCTTCCATCCGGGACCCATTGCTCTGCCTGGCATGACTGCTGCTGCCTCAAGGCTCCACAGCTTGGAAATTTTAGAATATAGTTATGAAGGAGATCACCTCTTCTATGACTGATAGGCTTTTACAAAGTTTATATTATAGTAGCAGTAAAAGGATGATTTGGGATTATGAAACTGACTGGAGTTGTATCTGCAATCAATCATGAATATTGAAGTTATAACTTAAACCCACCTAGTCTTAACAAATTCCAGTCACTATATATATGTGTGTGTGTATATTTTATATATATATATATATATATTTCATATGTATATATGTGTGTGCATGTATTTATATATATATAAATATATTATATATATATTTCATATGTATATATGTGTGTGCATGTATTTATATATATATAAATATATTATATATATTTCATATGTATATATGTGTGTGCATGTATTTATATATATATAAATATATTATATATATATTTCATATGTATATGAAAATTTAGATTTATTCTCAAAAAGATGAGAGTTAAGTCTGACAGGACTGATACTGGTTTTATTCTGCTTCTGATTCCAGGTACAATTGCTGGGAAATGTCACCTAGCCAATGGTCCATAATACCAGCATCCAACAGGAGTGACTAATCTGTGAATTGTGCCAGGTGGATTTCTGCCTCAGGGAAGAGTTGGAAGACAGACTTTTGGCAGGAGCTGAGGCAGGACTCTCCTGCCTTATTACCCCTGTGATTCTCCCTTTCGAGCAGAACATTTCTCCCTCTGGCTAAATGTGATTCTGGCTGTTCCACTCTGCTAATACAACCAACTGCTTAGAATTCTGCTTAGAACTGACACTGAGTTAGGGAGAGCATGTTTCCCTTATAGCTATGTCCTTTTTACATTTTATGACAAAGGTCAATAACCATGGCAGGTGGTCAATAGAAGATATGAACACAATATTAAATATTTAACTAATACTAGGACTAATGCTAGATAAGATGGAGGTATATAAGAGCTATACTATTTAACCTGAAGCTGTCCTTTCCACAACTTAAACAAGTAAAGAAGTACTTGGGTTTCCCATGTGACTACTAATGGTTCCATGTCCAGGTATAAAGTTAAGTCTTTGGCAGGAACTTGTATTTGGGCTGTGCTTTGAAATGCAAGCAAACTATACAAGCATTACCTGAAATGTGCCCTTATGTATAGAGAGGATTCAAGAACAATGGTCAATGTGGGTGAGATACCTATTTTCCTTTGAACATGGTTAATAACTGAACATGTTTTACTATAGATCACTAGTATGATACAATCTAGAATTATTTACTTGGACTAGTATAAATATATGTTTCCTTCCCAGGTCTTCTGTTACAAAGGAATAAAATAAGCATCTCTTAGGTAAATTCATTTGTGTGGCCACTAAATTTAGGCACTAAAGTGATCTACTTACAAAGAGTCTGGTTCCCTATGTGCTTGTGTATGGGACTAGATCCTTAGCAGGGCCTCATCCTCCTAAGCGGGAAATGGGCAGTTGGAGGGAATAGCTGAAGCTAACAAATATTTTTTTTGAGAAAACAATAAGGTCAGATGATTATATATTTCACTTTTTTTTTTCCTGAGGCTGAGGTTAAAAGTGACTTGCACAGGGTCACACAGCTAGGAAGTATTAAGTGTCTGAGACCAAATTTGAACTCGAGTCCTCCTGAATTCAGGGCTGGTGCTCTCTCCACTGTGCCACCTAGCTGCCCCTGATTATATATTTCGAATGTAAATCATTTTAATGGGATACCAACATCCTGAGCATGGTCTACTAAGAACCTCTAAAAATTGGGTTCAGATTTTTATACAGGCAACTTTAAGGGGATCAACTATGATTATCAGTTGTTATTTGCGTTTCCTAAATATAGCAACATCACAGTTTGCTAACTCCCTTCACAGGACAGTCACAGCTAAGAACACTGAAGTTTTTCTGTCTATGGAGCTTGAATCCGGACTCAAGAATGAAACAGATGAATGCCAGTCCAAAAAGATCAACTGATAGTGGAGTCAGTGCCAATTTAGAAAGCTCTCTTAACCTTAGCTTACATGTCTACTTTGGTGAATGTGAAATTTTTGAGCAGCTTGAACTGGGCCCCTCCCAAGTGGGACACTGGCTTCTGCTTACCAGTAAACAGAGCAATGGCATGGACCGGGTCCCTCCCCAGGGAACTATTCTGTCCTTCTGCCTCCTTGCTGAAAGGCAGGGTGACTTGGTCTCCACAAAGAAGCCAAAATTGGGGAGGGGGTCCCCATTTGGGATGATTCTGATTTTCTAGCCAAGGTAACTATAGCCAGTCCTTAATTGCCAGAGAGGAGCATAAGCATCCCCACCTCCAAAGAGGCAGGTCTTACCTTTGTCATGGGGGGCCAAATGATGGCCCTTCTGGACAATCAGAGTTTAAAAGCCCCTGTGAGCCTCTCTCAGGGTCTTGGCTCATCCAGAGAGGCCACAACCCAGCTTCTGGGATCCTGCTGGCCTATTAAATGCCCAGGCTCACATCCTGGCTTTTGGCTGAGGGGCCAGTGGGATCATTTTACTAACAATATATGTGTTGCTATTTATAAAATGGGATCCTGACCTTGAGAAAACTGCCTCAGCATTATTTTTACTTGTTACACATCATGTGGTCAGTTTAAAAAACTTTAAAGATAGCCCTTTTGTCTAGAAGTATGTGCGAACCTGGAATTTTCTGTGTATTTTCCCTAAAACTACCATTCAAGTAAAATGCAATACTGAAGGAGAAGAAAAAACCCTGCATCTGGAGTCAGGAGTCAAGGGCTTGTCACCTCCCCCAAATTCTCTGCCTCCTCATCTAAGGAATAGGGGTCAGAGCCTGTAGACCTCAGTGTGTTGTGGCAAGGAAAGAACCTTCAAGTCTGCCCAAAGGAAGCACCTCAGCGGCCCAAGAGCTCTCTACCCCAAGATGTCTCACCTGGCTTTGCGCACAAACATCATCCAGTTACATTCATTTTCATCTGTTGTAATGATACAGAATTCGAGGACCCCATTGTGGTATATCTGCCAGCAGAAAAATTAAAAAAAAAAAGGGAGAAGTGGTTATGGGTAGGAAGGATCATCACTGACCAGGGCTGCCCAAGGACCCCTGGTAACTTCAGCTACATCTCAAGCACAGCCAGAACACTAGGATGCAAAACCCCAGTGCCTGCTAACCAGTTGGTCTCCATGGGGCACACAAAGCCCTGACCTCGGCCCCAAGCCTGGAAGCTGCACCAGGACACGCCTGGCCCATGGTCTGAGAGCAAACTCTGGGACTTGGCTGCCTCATCAGAACTTTGGGGCTTTCAGATCTTCCCAGCAGATAATATCATGAGTTAGGAAGAGAGAAGAGCTTCAGATCCCAATTTCAATTGTCTACAAATCAACTTAAATGGGAGGAATTCCCTGGTGAATCACATCTGACTGCAACAACAAAGACTCCAAGCAGTGGGGCCCGGGACTGTACAGGGACAAACTCAGGCTGAGCTCTTCCACCCCATCTGGCTGGCGTCCAAGTCGAGGGGGACTCGCCACGTCCCTGAGGAGCGCAGCTCCAGCCTGGCTCAGCTCCCCAGAGGCAGCTGTCTGCTGCTGACCTGCACATGTACACACACACATTCCTGGGGCTGATACAGGGAGCCAAGGGAGAGGAGCCCTACCTGTGCATGTGTTCCCAGTGACTGATCCAGCAGCAGTCCCTTTCACACAGGGAATTCTCTGCCAAACCCATCAACTCTTTCTCCCTGCCATAAGGCTTAGAGAACCACAAGGGACGGTGATGAAAGGGAGGTCCAAGAATCCTTCTCCCCAGGCACTTCTCCCATTTCCGTTACTCGGCTTCTACTACCCACTTGTACTAGAGCTAGAGCTGGGACTCACAGGCAAGAACAGCAATGTCCGTGTCAGCAGGTAGAAAAGCAGGCAGGGAGGGAGGCAGGAGATGGGGGGAATCTCATGGCAGGGTTTGTAACAGGGCCAGGAGCGCCACGAGAAAAGGCAAGTGAGCGACCTTGTTTGCTTCAGAAGCTTACTTGTCTGGGAGAAGTCCGTTCAGGCTCTGCAGACCTCGGGTATTCATTGACTCCAAAACAAGGTCATGGGGGGAAATAATATTTATCAATATGACCTTTTTATTTCCCCCAACAACACAATCTCGTTTTTGGATGACTGCCTACATTCAGACTAGTATAGTCCCTGAAACCAAATATGCCCCACAGACGGGCTGCTAGAATCATTTACTTTCAGAATCACTTTGCCTGGGTTTTACTCTGCAACACTGACTTGGTAGCCAGGGCTCCAGCAGCAAGGAGAATACAAGAAGCCATCCAATATTTTACATAAGAGATATTTTGGCTACTTCTCTTTCCTTCTACCTTTAATACAAAGCTTAACAAATTTCTTTAAAAAAAAATAAATCTTCACTTTTATGGATTATCTCTTGTGATTACATCACTTTCATTTCCAAGCAGTTTTCCTTTTCCCTACTCATCAAGGCATGAATTGTACCCAAAAAATGGAGAGGGACTACAAGCAGAGAAAGCAGTTTAGTTACACTGGAAAAAAAAAATCAGCTGAGCCTGACTGCAGACCTAATGCTCACAGGCACAGTCCCCTACCTCTTCGAGGCAAGACTGTTGCTGTTCCGTTCTTCAGTCCTCAGTTTTGTCTGATTCTTCCTGACTCCATTTGGGATTTTCCAGGCAAAGATACTGGGGGATTTTGCCATTTCCTTCTCCAGATCATTTTACAGATGAGGAAACTGAGGCAGACATGGTAAGGTGATCTATCCAGGTCACAGAGTTAGGAAGTATTGAGGCCAGATTTGAACATGGTAAGGCATCTTCCTGCCTCCAGGCCGGTGCTCTATCCACAGTTCTAATAGAAAACTCACACACACACACACACACACACACACACACACACACACACACACACACCCCAACACCAACCTTCCAGATATGATTAGCTGCCTTGTCTGTCCAATCCGCTACTTCCATAGAGTGACTCTGCTGGCCAATCAGTGGCCCAAAGCAAGTCCGAACAGGAATGGTTTCTCCAGTCCACACACCTAGCAGCAGGAAGAATCCAACAATCAAAGGGACTGAAGCCACTTCCAAAGGTTCAGGGAAAAAAGGGCAAGATATATGTACAGAGTCCCATGGGCAGGCAACTTTGGAGCCTCCTCCCCCAGACTTGCCAGGTACCTGGATCTAACTGTTAGCCCTTCTTGACAAATAGGGAAGATGTGATATGGAGCTGATGGAGGGGAAGGGATCTGATTCATCCTTGCCTTCTATTCTGGCAGCCGGGAAGCTTGCCTATTCTTCAAAACCTGCTCTCCTGGAGCTAACATTCTGAAAGAATCTTAGGATGTCATGCTATAAATGCTTCTGCTCCAAATTATCATCAAATAAAAGTTTAAGTGAAACTTGGGGAAATGTATTCTAGGCAGCCATTCTGTTCTTCTGTGGCACCCCATCACTGCCCAAACACTCCTCTGACTGACAAAACACTCCTTGTGATCAAGGATATTCCTGATGTTATTTTCATGTTGCCATTGAGAAGGCTAAGCCTGAAGATAAACTTGCCCCTGACTTGTCTGTGGGGAATCAAGAAGACCCTGCCATACCAGAGTTCTCTTCTACCAACTTAGGAGAGGGTTCTGAGAAAGGGAGTTTTCTCTTAATGACTTCAATCCGAGTTATACTTAGCAGCTCCTGCCACCATTCTGAAATCCCACAAATATTGCTCCTGGCCAGCTGTGATCTCCCTGCAGCACCTGTCCTTACCACTAACAGCAAGGAGGGGGGGAGCAGGCAGGTTTTATGGCTCTTACCCACATCTGGCACCAGGAGAGACTGGCGGAGGACCAGCTGCTTTGGCAGAGACAGCCTGGCTCGGCTCTCGATGGGGCTGTCTGGAACAAAAGTCACCGGTCCATGGTCGGGGCAATCTGAGGGGTAGGCTCGGTCACAGAGTGTGCACCCTGGAGACGAGAAGATGAGACAACTTTAATGAGGCCCGAATGGATCCTGGAACTTGGCCGGCTCTCCTTTAAGAGACACTTTCATAAAATCTGAGCTGAGTACAAAAATGAGTCATCTGAATCACTACATCAAGAATTCACACTCCCATCATACCCCATGTCCACAGCCTATCCAAGGCCTTAAATAATATCTTCAATTTCCTCTAATTCAACAGACAAGACCCTTGTTCAATCTTGAGAACAATAGTTATCAGTCTTTTTAGTCTTGGGATCCTTTTATTCTTAAAAATTGGGGACTCCAAATTCATTTACTCATTCAATGCCATACCAGCCTAACTACCAAAAATAGGTAGAAAAAATGGTTTAAAAAATATATCCAGAAGAACAAAAGTTCAAGAATGTCAAGAGAATTAATGAAAGAATGAGAAGGGAAGATGGCCTAGCCATACCAGATCTCAAAAATGTATTTCCAAATGTTAATCATCAAAATAATCTAATACTGTCTAAGAATGGCATGGTGGATCAGCTGGATAGGAAAAGGAAATGACCATTGTAATCTAGTATTTGGTAAACCCAAAGATCCAAGCTCTTAGGAAAAGAATTCACTATTGGACAAACTGCTAGGAAAACTGGAAAGCCATTTGGCAGAAGTTAGGTATACACCAACATCTTACATCATATACCAAAACATGGCCAAAATGGGTACATGATTTAGTAACAGAGTGGTATAGTAAGCAAATGAGGGGAGCACAGGAAAGAATTTATGATCAAATAAGAGAGAGAGGATTATGGGATATAAGATGGATGATTTTGATTAACATCAAATTAAAAAGGATTTGCACAAACAAAGCTGATCGAACCAAGATTAGAAGGAAAATAGGAAACAGGGAAATATTTTTTACACTAAATTTTCCTGCCAAAGGTCTCATTCTCAAATGAATAGAGAACTGAGTCAAATTTATAAAAACATGAGTCATTCCCGAAATGACAAATGGTCAATGGATTGGAACAGGGAGTTCCAAATAAAAACCATTTATACTTGCATGAAAAACTGCCCTAAATCACTACTGTTTAGAGAAATGCAAATTAAACAACTCTGAAGTACCTGTCAGACTGGCTAATATGACAGAGAAGGAAGACAACAGATATTGGAGGGGTGTGGAAAAATTGGGACGCTAATATATTGCTGGTGAAATAAAAGCCTGAGAAAGACTTCCATGGAGTGATACAAAGTGAATTAAACAGAAGCAGGGCAATACTGTACACAGTAAAGGCACTACTATACAGTGACTGTGATCATTGACAAAAAAAGAAAGAAATAGTAAAAATTATTTTTACTGAGAAAAAAATACAACAATTTTTAGAATGTTAAAATAAATAAATAAAAGAGAGGTTTCTCTATGTGTGATGAGGGGGAAACCAAGGCTCCCAAGCCTGGGAACTTTCCAAGATCTTTGTTTATATGCAAAAAGGACAGACTGCCATTCATAATCTTAGGAAAACATTCTTAGGAGGCATGAAATAATCTTTCGGTCATGTTAAAAGGGAAGGGGGGCATGACTTGATCACAAAAGCCAATTTGAGCTCAAGATCACGTTCCCCATCCCCCAAGCTGAACTGCTTGCCCAAGATGGCAGGGGTGATGTTGCATCTTCCCCCCATCCCCACCCGTCCCCACTCACATATGGTAAACAAGGTCGCCATGTTCTCCTTGTTGGAGTTGGAGTCTTCCATCTGCAGGGATGGTGGCACAAAGGAGAGGTTGTCTGAGGCGACGTCGACGTGGCCTGACCCCATGGCGACCTCCTGGGTGATGGAGGACACAGCCACTGGATCGAGACTGAGACCCACCTCATGCAGGGAAACGGACTCCAGGGAGGCGAGGCTGTGTGAGGTAGAGAGGGCCACGCTGACAGAGTTGGTGCTCATGGCCACGGTGTGGATGGAGTCGGCAAGGGCGCCCTCGGGCATCCCCCCGACGCGGCCGGCCATGTGGTCCGTCTCCATGACCACGGGGAGCTCCAAGCCGTTCCCATGCAGAGGGATCACGCCCCCGTGCCCCACGGCCTCTGCCGCCAAATTGTTCCCCACTGAGTCCACAGACAAAGGTTCGTGACTCCTGGAGCCGTTTGGCATCTGGGAGTGCTCCCCGGCAACCCCCTCCATGGTCAGCTCCTCAGCCGCCATGCCGTCTGTGGAGATGGGGCTGGTCACTCTGGAGACGCTCTCCATGCTGATGGCGCTATCCAGGGCCACCTCATGGCCGTCCCCAGGATGGAGACTCTGCGCCCCGTGGGCACCGACCGCACGCGAATCCATGGGCACGATGCCCGGCTCCAGGCCAACGCTGCCGCCGGGCTGATAAGGGTCTAAAGCCGAAGGATTGTTGGGGACAGCCAGAGCGGGGTTGTTGTCCACACTGATGGAGTTCGGGTGGATGTACTGAGGAGGGGGCCTGTCGGCCAAGTAAGACAAGATGCCTGAGGGAGGAAAGAGAGGGCAAATGAGGGTGTGACCGGTGTCTGGCAGAGGGACCCCCCTCCAAATCAAGTGCTTGTTGGCTGACCACCTGAAATAAGGGCAGAGTGTCCAGAGAAGGGCATTTCCAAGCTCACAAGTGGCCGGGCCTCCTTCAGTCTCCTTGGAAACACCCCCTGCCCCTCAGCAGGCTGGGCACTGGGCAAAACCCATTCCCCACTTATAAAACCAGCCCTAAGCTGGCAGGGTTGGGGCAGGGAGGAGAGGGCCTTTGGACCACCCAGCAAGGGGAGATTCCCCCCCACAACTGTGGTCAAGAACATGCAGGTGGCACCTGGACACCTGAGGTGCAGGCGCTCTGCCTGAAAGCAGGGGCTCTTTGGCACCGGGGTGGCCTGGACCCTCAGTCAGTCTGGGGAGCCTGTAGGCCATTCCCTTCTTATTTGTCAGTGAATAAAATAACATTTAAAGGATCACAAAGGAAACCCATTAGACTGAAATAGAGTGACTGACATTTTTTAAAGCAGGTTCATGGATGGCCGTCCTGAACAAAAGGAGAGTGTTGGGGGGTTAGCTAAGCACAAGGCGGCCTTTCTCAAGAGGCCAGAGGACTCACCAGGTAGGATGTGCCTGAAGTAGCTGCTCTCCAGGTGTGGGTACGGCGGGGGTGGGAGAGGGTAGTTCCTCTCTGGTATCCCACACATCACCCCCCGATCGCCAATGCCCATCGGGAGCATCAGAGACAAGGCAGAAGGCAGAGAGCTTAAGGAGGGGCCGAGGTTTGGAATTGCAACGGGCAGTCCTGGAAAAACAGAGAAGTTCCTTTTACATTAAAACTTCCAAATATCTTCTTGGAAAACTCTGGTGGAAACCTCAGAAACTTCTTTCCATCCAGAAAAATCCCAGTTCCCTGGAGAAGAAATAACAAAAGCTCCTTCCTCCTGTGTAAGAGAAGGGTGGGGGACTCCTAGGACAGAACCCTACAGATGTGACCAGACCAGGTGTTTGCATTCGATGCTTTGGCACAACCATTTTTCTTCAAATAAGATAGAGTTTGGTGGGTAGGACAAGGGAAATGGTGGTGATAGAGACCAGAGGCACCATTAAATATATTTTTAAAACAGGGACAGGGAGTGGCCTGCCAGGAAGACCCTGTCCTAAAGCAGGCTTTTAGAGGCACAAAGAGCTCTCTGGTAGTGGGGACTAACATGCCTTGCAGGGTCACTGAACCTGCCCGTGACCCCAGCCCCCCTCCCCTCACCTAGAAGGGAGGCTTCTTCAGACACAAGTAAACAATAACTGTCCCACCCAGAGTTTTCTTTGAAAAATGGCTGGTTTTATTTGGAAACGGAGGGGATGACCATCACTTGGGGAATGGCTGAATGAGTTATAGTATATAAATGTTATAGAATATTATTGTTCTGTAAGAAACAACCAGCAGGATGATTTCAGAAAGATCTGGAGAGACTGACATGAACTAATGCTAAATGAAACGAGCAGGATCAGGAGATCATTGTACATGGCAACAGCAAGACTATATACAATGATCAATTCTGAGGGATGTGGCTCTTTTCAACAGGGAGGTGATTTGGACCAGTTCCAACGATCTTGTGGTGGAGAGAGCCATCCACACCCAAAGAGAGCACTGTGGGAACTGAGTGTGGATCACAACATGGCATTTCCACTTTTTAATTGTTTGCTTGCTATTTTCCTTTTTCTTCTTTTGATCTGATTTTTCTTGTGCAGTGTGTTATTGTGGAAATATTTTCTTTTTTTTTTTTTATTTCTCTTAGCTATTTATATCAAAATTAAGTTTTTTTCAGAGAAAATTATTGTGATTTTTTTGGTTGTTGTTTACACAGGTATACTCCCAAGTATTTCCCCCTTGTTTTCTGTTTTCCTTCCAATTCTGGCTGCATTAATTTTGTTTGTGCAAAAGCTTTTTATTTGACCATATATCATGTGAGATGTTGGTCTATGCAGAGTCACCGCAGATGGTTTTGATGAATGCTGTTTCATAATATAGTTTTAATTCTGGTATAGCTAGGCCACATGGTTTTGCATTTTTTCTTTTTCTTTTTTTCTTTTTTTTTTCCCTCTGAATTCTGTTTATTCTTTTTTTTTTAATTTTTTTATTCATTTTTCCAAATTATCCCCTCCCTCCCTCCACTCCCTCCCCCCGATGGCAGGTAATCCCATACATTTTACATGTGTTACAATATAACCTAGATACAATATATGTGTGTAAATACCATTTTTTTGTTGCACATTAATTATTAGCTTCCGAAGGTATAAGTAACCTGGGTAGATAGACAGTAGTGCTAACAATTTACATTCACTTCCCAGTGTTCCTTCTCTGGGTGTAGTTGTTTCTGTCCATCATTGATCAACTGGAAGTGAGTTGGATCTTCTTTATGTTGAAGATTTCCACCTCCATCAGAATACATCCTCATACAGTATTGTTGTTGAAGTGTACAGAGATCTTCTGGTTCTGCTCATTTCACTCAGCAACAGTTGATGTAAGTCTCGCCAAACCTCTCTGTATTCCTCCTGCTGGTCATTTCTTACAGAGCAATAATATTCCATAACCTTCATATAACATAATTTACCCAACCATTCTCCAATTGATGGACATCCATTCAACTTCCAGTTTCTAGCTACAACAAAAAGAGCTGCCACAAACATTTTGGCACATATATGTCTCTTTCCGCTCTTTAGTATTTCTTTGGGATATAATCCTAATAACAGCAATGCTGGGTCAAAGGGTATGCACAGTTTGACAACTTTTTGGGCATAGTTCCAAATTGCTCTCCAGAATGGCTGGATTCTTTCACAACTCCACCAGCAATGTATTAGTGTCCCAATTTCCCCACATCTCCTCCAACATTCATCATTATTTGTTCCTGTCATTTTAGCCAATCTGACAGGTGTATAGTGGTATCTCAGAGTTGTCTTAATTTGCATTTCTCTGATCAGTAGTGATTTGGAACACTCTTTCATATGAGTGGAAATAGTTTCAATTTCATCATCTGAGAATTGTCTGTTCATATCCCTGGACCATTTATCAATTGGAGAATGGTTTGGTTTCCTATAAATCAGGGTCAGTTCTCTATATATTTTGGAAATGAGACCTTTGTCAGAACCTTTCCTTTTAAAAATATTTTCCCAATTTGTTACTTCCCTTCTAATCTTGTTTGCATTAGTATTGTTTGTACAAAAGCTTTTTAATTTGATGTAATCAAAATCTTCTATTTTGTGATCAATACTGATCTCTAATTCTCCTCTGGTCATAAATTCCTTCCTCCTATTGTGGAAATATTTTCAGAAGAACTGCACATGGTTAACATATATTGGATTATCTGCCATCTAGGGGAGTGGTGGTGGGGAGAAGGGAGGGAGAAAAATCTGGAACACAAGGTTTTGCAAGGGTGAAGTTGAAAACTATCTTTACATGTATTTTGAAAATAAAAAGCCATTATTAAAAAGAAAAGAAAGGAAAGGAAAAATGCCCAGTCTTTTGTCTCTGGAGTGGATCCCACAACCATTGCTACAGTGAGATCGAGGACAGTCCCAGACCCACACTCCACATCCTCACTTTCCTAGATTTTAATAATGGTTATACAATAACCAACTAAGAATCAAAATGATCCTGACACTTTTAAGACCCAATAAACTGGTTATTCAAAGACGATTCAGACATGAATAAATAGCTAAAAGCATAAAAGTCCATGTCACCCCAACCCCCTCATTCCACAACAAGGAGAAGCTAAGGCCTGGGAGGGGATGTGACTTGTTCACTGTATCACAGGTGAAGAGAAGCAGGATTTGAACCCGGGGCCCACTGTATGGACAGTGTGGCTTTTAGCCCCTCTTTGTTTCTATGGCTCTGCCCAATGTGGGCTTCAGGAGCAGAGCACCCCCACCCCCAGCAGCTCAACAGGCAGCCAGCCCTCTCTTTGGTTCTGCTGCTCTGCCCGACATGGACTGCGCTCCCTTAATTCTGGAGGAGTTTGGCTGAGAGCAAAGTTTTCAGGAGAGAGAAGGGTTTATCCAAGGCCGGGCACGCAGGAGCTCTTCCGGAGGGGGCTCCTCAGGGTGCTATGAGCAGACAGCAGAGACAACTCCAGGGCACAGTCCGTCTCTTCTTCCTGTCCCAGACATCTCAGAGTGGGGCAGCCTGGCCCAGTGCTCTGCCCCAAAGAGAATTAGCCAATCTTACAGTCCCACCATGTGTCAGGGCCTGGGGAAATGGGAAAGAAGGATAAAGTCCTTCCCCCCCCCCCAGATTTACACATCTTAGGGACATGGCACTAAGCAGAGAAGCTTGAGACCAAGAACCACTTGGGAGGCCAGAAAGGCATCATGGAGGAGGTGGCCCTGGGTGCTAGGAGGACCAGGGTTTTCTGAGCTGAAAAAGCAAGTCTGGGAAGAGCCCTTCAAAGGCATGGGGAGGGGGTACACAATGCCAAGTTTATGGAACAGCTCTGAAGGGACTTCAATGCCAGGCTGGCAGGTTTCTGTCTAATCTAGTGGCCAAAGGAGTCTTGAGGCCTTCAGAGCTGGGGCAACATGGTCAGACGTGGCCTTTGGGAAGATCCAAGGCAGCTGCATGGAGAATTAGGAAAACCCAAGTTCAAATCCAGAGTGAAGTCTAGGGAGGTGACTTCAGCCAAGTCCCAGAAACTCCCTGAGGCCGTTTCTAACATGGAACCAGTCACACCTGCTTCCCAGGCCTGTTAGAAGCCCAAAGAGGGTAAGGTTTGTAAAGCAAGCCAGCTGTGCTTAGGTAGCTAGCAGAAGGGAGTGACTGATCTGGGGAAGAGCAGGGAAGGGGATGGCTGGGGCAGAAAGGGATGGAGGCACAAATTGCTGCAGAAGTGAAAATGGCCAGAGCCGACGTCCGAATGGGCAGAGGCCAGGGGAAGGAGGAAGCTCAGATTGCACGGATGTCCTCAAATGTTTCTTAGAGTTCCCATGTTCTATGACACATGAGAAAAAGAATGCAGTCATAGGACCCAAGTTCAAGTCCCAGCTGAGCCACTTCAAGTGAGACTTCAAGCAAGGGCCTTCCCCCTTATGTGGAACCACTCTCTGCATCTGTACTTTCTAAATTGAAGACCCTACAATCACTATAACATGAGTAAGAGATTTTAAGCACCAAAATCTAAGAAGTGGGAGAACTTAGGACCATAAACTCAGTATCTAAGTAGGCCGATTTTCAAAAATTAGTTTCTCTCTGTCACCAGATCTGCTCACCCAGATCCAAAGCAATTGGAAAGTCAGAGTCTGGAATTCCAAAAGATGCAGAAGGGCTGGGCAGGAGCAAGAAGTGGAAGCGGCGCTTTCCCCCCAAAAGCTGCCCAAAGCCATCAGGAACAAGCTCTCGGGGAAGTGTGGGAAGGGAGCTCCCTCCTGAGGATGCCCTTGTGCTGGGCAGGAGGATCCCTCTCCCACTCTGTGGAAGCGTTCCCATGATCCCCTGGCTATCAGGGCACAATATGCTGGTGTGTTTGCTATCCATATCCCCTGTCACTCAAGGAAGCTGAAGGAGAACAGCTCCGTATTAGGACAGACGACCAGCGGCCCAGCAGGGCTTCATCACTCACCTGGGGCAGGAATGGCATTGTGAGTAGGTGAGGCGGCCAGGCCAAGGTGGCTCCCTGAGACGGGCAAGGCATTGCTCACAGAGGATGCAGCGAGCTGCTCCATCCCCACGGGACTCAGGTTCATCTCGTTCATCCTAGAAAAGAACACAGCAGGTTGGCAGCTAAAGCACTGATGTCCAAGGGTGCACTGCAGCAGCCCACGGCTCCGATGGACTCAAGACGCCCACTGGACAAGGGGAAAAGAGTCATCCACAGCTCTCATTTCTGAAAATGGTCTCTGAGCTCTGTCAAACATCCAATTCTTTTTTAAAAATTATTATTATGGCTTTTTATTTACCAGATATATGTATAGGTAATTTTAATTTTACCTCATTGATAATTGCCAAACCTTTTGTTCCAATTTTTCCCTCCTTCCCCCCATCCCCTCTCTCAAATGGCAGGTTGATCAATACACAAACATCCAATTCTACTATTAGGCTTAAAACACAAACAAACAACCAAACTACCAAGCCTCCTTGTTTTTACTCCTGCCCCAAGGCCTGCACCATTGCTTTTCCCATCAAGAACAAAACTGCCTGACACAGGGAATCAGACGTCTGGATGTGGTTGACAATTAATAGGCTCTGAGGACCATCTCTGAGACCCCTTAAGCAGGAGAGGGTGCTTAACCCGAGCCTGGGCTGCCATCTCTGGACCACCCTGGGAGAGGCACTTCCCCTCTTTTTCATCTGTAAGATGGGCAGTGGCAGCAGCACCTCCCTATCTGGCTGTCAGAGGTATTTTTGAGGCACTGTTTGTCCCTTTATGTCAGGCACTGGTCTGTCCTCAGAACCGTAACTTAACTAAAAACAGAAGCACTGGATACTTTTCTCCAACACAAGAATGTTTCAAACATTTCTTTGGCGAGACCTCAGGCACGATATTTATGGAAACATGCATAGAAGGACTATACGTGTTCAACATATATTGGAGTACTTGCCATCTAGGGGATGGGGTGGGGGGAAGGGAAGGAAAAAATTTAGGATACAAGGTTTTATAAGGGTGAATACTGAAAATTGTCCATGTATATATTTTGAAAATTAAAAGCTTTAATTAAAAAAAAAGAAATGAAGAGCAGGATGCTCTCAGAAAAACCTACCAAGATTTACACAAAGTGATGAAATGTGGAGTGGAACTAGGAGAACACTGTACACAGGAACAGCAATAGTGAATGGCTTAGCAATACAGTGATTCAAGACAATTATGAAGGATTTTTGGTGAAAAATCCTATCCACCTCCAAACAACAGATGGATGCTGAATACATTCTGAAGCATACTTTTTGTCTTTAGATTTCTTCATATTCAGGGGGGGAGGATGTTTGGTCTGTGTTCTTTTTTTTGTCCTACAGTTAATATGGAAACATTTTACATGATTACGTGTGTATATCAAATTGCTTGCCTTGTCAAGAAGAGAAGGGAGGGAGAGAGAATTTGGAGCTCAAGAATGTTTTCTAAAAAAGGTAAAAATATTTATTTACGTGTAAGTGAGGAAAACATATTTTAAAAATGTTTTAAATAAAATTTATAAAAAAATGTGTCCCTGTACCCAGGCAATAAACTATGTAAAAATCAGTGCAAAGTCTATAACCCTAATGGAAAGGAAACGAATCCCAACGCTTCCAGAGAGTTATACTTCCTAATTTCTTATTATCCGCCCCATCCTGTCAGGCACGTGGCTATCCTCTGTCCACAGTGGAATGACATTCCTCCCTCCACTTCTATCCCCAGATCGCTGTCCATGCTAAGTGCCTCCTACTCCTTACCTAGAAGACTTCATCAGATCCGGTCTCTCTTCCCTTAAACCAGCCTCCCGGCAAGATGACATTCCTTGTACACAGATCTTCTAACTTCAGGAACTTCTAACTGCCTCCAATCAAACCCGCACTCCCTGCTTAACTTGATGTCCAAGGGACTCTCCCATGTGGGGCCGCCATCGTCCTTCTAGTTTTCTCCCATATCACTATCCATTACCTCCCATGTACCAGATACTTCAGTGAAAGTGAACACCCCCCATCTGTCCCACATTTTCCCTCTCCCCTCTTCGTGCTGCGCCCTTCCTCTTCTCACCTCTGCTTCTGAAACCTCATTTATTCCCCCAAACCCAGTTCAAATGTCCCTCCTCCCTCCTCCCTGCTCGGAAATGTTCTTCTGTTCTCAGATAGGACTCCCTTACAGGCCCAGCACAAGTTTACAGGCTCTATGAGACCAGACCATGTGCCGGTCATTTTTATCATCACCCCTAGAGCTCGGCAGAGGACTCGGTGCCTGACACAAAGCAGGTGCTCTAGAAGCGCTATCATTCTGCTGCACAGGTCAGACAGCTTCCCATGATTCAGTGTACCAGGAGGGAGGCAGCCTCAGGACGGCAGAGCCCCAGCGCCTGCTCTGACCCGTCCCTGACCCCCACCTCTGGCGCTGCCCGCCGGGGCCCATCTGCTTCGGAAAGGGGGCTCCCTGGCAGGGAGTGAAGCTCAACTGAGCAGGAAGCTTAGCCCAAAAGCATCTTTCCCAGTGCGAAGCTTTAGGTGTCACAGGGAGACTGAGGCACACGGGGCACCGGCTCGTCCAGTCACCCAGCCAGGAAATGACTGACAGAACTTGCCCGGCTCTGCCTCAGCCAGGCCCGGGCCTCCTGCGGCTAAAGCGGACACGACAAGCGCAGCCAGGAGGAACTGGACACTGTTTAACGAAGTCTGCCAGGACCCCGGGTCAAGCGCGTCTCTCCCGCTCACCCCTGCCCCACTCCCTGCCTCGGCCGAGAAAGCCCAGGGCCGTGCCCCCGGGCCTTCTGTGCCGCCGGTCGAGCCTGCACCCGCGGACGCTCGGGTGAGGAGCCGCCACATGCTGCGGCGCAACGTGGAAGCGCCGGCACCTGGATGTAGCTGGGAAAGTGTCCTGTGGAGGGGAAACATTAGAGAGAAAACGGCCCTGGGGACAAAATCTGGGGAGAAGATTCAAAGGAATGAAAACCACGTTCTGGGGCTTTCGGAGGAAAGGGTTAAAAACGTCAGCTCCCGCGGCGGGGTCTGGGCCAGGGGCAGACGCTAGGCCGGACCCCGGCCCGGCGTGCCCCTGCCCCGCCAGCTGAGTTCCAGCTCTTACCAGCTCCCAGAGGGGCTGCGAGGGGAGGGGGAGCCCGAGCCCGGCGGGTCTCCGGGGACGCCCCCACCTGCGGCGCAAACAAAGGCTCGAGGGGCCGCTCTTGCCCAGACCTCGGCATCCTCGGGGCCTGGGGGGAGGGGCCCGCGAGGGGCGGGGCCACGGCTCACCTGGGATGCATCAGTTTGGCGCTAGGTGTCAGCGCCGTGAGCAGGGGTGGAGGGTCAGGACCCCGGGACCCTCGGGGGACTCCGGACCTCCAGCCCCCCGAGGTGAGGGGCGCTTAGTCCTGCGGGGAGCCCCGGCAGCGCATTCCCGACCTCCGCGGGGAAGCCTGGGACCGAATCCTGCGCGAGAAAGACAGCGAGGCTGAGGCGACGGCCACGCCCCCATCGACCCCTGCCCCTCCCCTAGACACACCCCTTTTTAAAGATAACTTTGCAAGCGCATCCTTCTGGCCCCCGCCGAGGAGAGCGTCCTTGGGGACGCATGCGCAACGAAGGTACCCATACAGCCAATATTCTGTGTCCTCCCCTCGTCTGACAAACCGGCCGCACACGCGCAGGCGAATGACAGGGGAAGAGTGCGAGCTTTGTTTCCTGGCGGTGGACCACTTCTGAAAGCTCCGCCCCCTCTCCTCGCCCGCTCCCCGTCTCTGCGCATATGCGCACCGAGTGCCGCCCCGCCCCAGCCCATCGCGGTCAGGCACCTCCCCTCCCCCCGCGAGCCTGACACCTCTCAACCCCAAAGCCCCAGACACATCTAGCGGACAGCCGCACCCGCTAAAGCGTCTATCACCGCCTCCTCCGCCTCCGCTTCTCTCAGACTTTCCCCTTACCCCCTTACAGTTCTCCCCCACCCCCATATGGTCCTTCTGCTCTTCATTGCTCCCCCAACACTCTCTTGCGCGTGCGTACGGAAAGCCACAGGAGAGCTAAGAGCAGCAAGGGACCCCAAGGCCAGGATTGACAGCATGGAGAAATCGAGCACCGAGTGATCGAACTGCGGTTGCTAGGGCAACGGAGGCGGGTGTAAGGGTCAGGATGGTTGGTCTCCCAGTAGGGTAGCAGTCTCCCTGTAGCGCAGTCTCTTCAAAGCATCTCCCTTCCCCCCCATGCGCAGTATATGTCCTAGATGCGTGCTAGACCACGTTTGTGGTGTTCCCGTCAGGAGAAACCTTAGAACCTAGGACTGGGAAAGGCAAAGCTGGGCAGAACTTGGAACAGGGGATGCCAGAGCCGGGAGGGATCTTAGAACAGGGGATGTCAGAGCCGGGAGGGAGCCTAGAACAGGGGACGTCAAGGCCGTGAGGGAGCTTAGAACAGGGGATGTCAGAGCCGGGAGGGAGCTTAGAACAGGGGATGTCAGAGCCGGGAGGGAGCTTAGAACAGGGGACGTCAGAGCCGGGAGGGAGCCTAGAACAGGGGACGTCAAGGCCGTGAGGGAGCCTAGAACAGGGGAAGTCAAGGCCGGGAGGGAGCTTAGAACAGGGGGTGTGAGAGCTGGGAGGGGCCTGAGAACGGAATGTCAGAACTGAGAACAAGGCACTTAGTATGAGAATGTCACATCCAGGCTCTATTTTAGAACTGTTAAGAATCATGAAGAACTCTAGAACATGGAATGTCAGACTTTAGAATTAAGAATGTGAATGCCATAAAAGACCTTAGGACAGAGAACACCAAAACTGGGAAGGACCTGAAAACATGAACTAAAGAGACTGAATGTAGATCATAGCATAGTATTTTCACTTGGATATTGTTGTTGGTTGTTGTTTGCTTGCCTTTTTTCTTTCTTGAGTTTTTCCTCTCTTGATCTGATTTTTTGGGGGGGCAGCATGATAAATATGGAAATATTTTAAAAGAATGGCATGTTGCCTTATATCAGGTTGCTTGCTATCTTAGGGAGAAGGGAGGGGGGAGAAGAGGGAGAAAAATTTGGAACACAGGGTTTTGCAAAGGTGAATGTTGAGAGCTAACTGCATGTATTTGAAAAAATAAAATACTATTAATAAATAGAGTTCTTAAATGTGTAATAAAATGAAATAATGTAAGATTGTAAAGGAAACCAGCTATATTGAAATATTATCAAAATGTTTTTTAAATGTTTAAAGATTCAGAATCATAAACCCTACTCTAGTCCAAATCTCATTTTCCTAATGAGGAAAACGAGTCAGAGGAAATTGACAGAACTTGATCAGAGTCACATAAGCCAGTAGAGTAGGACCAGTAGGCCATTTGAATTCAATTCTCCTGATTAGGATGGGGAAGAAAAAGAGGAAAAAATAAAACATTTATATAGAGCCAGACACTTTAGTTAACTTTTTACATACATACATACATATACACATTCTCTAGCTTCATATTAGTAGTAAGAGAGGGAGTCCAAATTTGAATTCAGGCTTTGCTAACTACGCCCAGCACTGTATCCTACTGTACCACACTGGCTTCTATCCCAAGCTCAGCAATTCCTGAGGATACAGTGTGGTTCATTTGAGAAAATATTAACTCTGGAGTCAGAGAACCTGGATTGAAATCTCACCTCTGCTGATGTTGGACTAGTCATTTAACCATACAGAAAATGGGAGAGTTGTACTACATAACCTTTAAAGTCCTTTCGAAGTGCTCCATGTTTGTACTAATTTTTAGTCCTTTCGAAGTTCCATGTTTGATTATACTAATTTTTACTAAGCAACTGGTGGTTCTACCTTAGGCCATCAATCTGGATGTGGTTTGGATTAATGGACCTTTTTTTTTTTTTTTTAAATTCTCTTCTAGCTGATCATGCAATATCTCTACTATGGCTCTCCAGAGTCACTTCTTATTAAGAACAATGAGATAATGGAGGTTTGTGAAGTTTCACCTGGGATTTCTGTAAGCCTGAGTTGGGCCAATATTGTGCTTCTGGGAAGGAGACTGCAGTATTGCCGTAGAATGAGGGACACAGAGGCTGAAAGACCCGACTTCAAATCCAGCCTCAGGTACTTACGGCCATGGGACCCTGGGCACATCAGATTGTTCCCTCCTCTGTAAAATGGGGATCATTATGGTGCCTATCTCATGAAGTTTTAATGAGATTCAAGTAAGAATAGGACGTGCCCGCCCTGTCATGGCTGGTGCCTGGTCTCCTTCAGCCAGATATCCTGAGACTGTGAAAATTAGTGATCCCTATTTCACATTTTTATTTCCTTCTGCAATTGGTTGAATTCTGTTAAATTTATTTTGTATTTTATAACCAAAGCCTTTTATAACCAAAGTTCAAAAGCTGTCAGATCCTAAAGTTTATTCTATCCCCTTTAATAAAAAAAAAAAACCCTGAGCCAAGTTTCAAGGTTTAATACTCTTATAAAAATCTCCAATTCTAAGGGAACTGTAAGTTATCCTAGCACCATGTGGAAACCACTTTGTGCCAAGGAAGTGTGTTCTTCCAATATTGGTTCCTGAGAAACTCCATGCCAAGTCCAAGTTACCTCTGGGAACACCCGAGTTCACCTGCCCCTACCTCTGTTACTCCTTGCCCAATGGAGGCCATATTAGTTCATTTTGTAAGGAGCCATACAGCCTAGGTCCCTGGCCCGCTACCCCTAGACCCAGGACCCCACCCAGCCACAGAGAGGGAGGGGTGCTCATGTCTGCTTTCCCCCACCTCAATGCTGCTCACCTTATAACCAATGCCTATAAAATTAAATTTGGCTAAATTGGGGCAAGCCATTGACCCTTTTTATAGGCTGGCAGTGCCCCTTAGTACCTTGCTTGGAGAAAAGCTGCCTCAGTCTACCTTGGTTGGATTTTACTCTGGGGCCCCAAGTTTGGCATTCTCACCATCTTCATTCAGAGAAGCTCAGGAGTGGAGGAGCCAAGATAGGAGAAAAAGGAGAGGCAGCAGTGGGGGTAGGGGTGGGAAGGACAGCCTCCAGAATAGAGCACTGCCCCCCCGGGACCGTTCCATGCTGATGGAACAATGTCTTCCTCGGCTGGGATTCATACACACACGATGCACACCTTTGCACACACCCTCACAGACACTGCAAATAAGTCTCTTCTTGAAAAATTGCTTTTAATTTTTTCCTAGAGTACAGGTTTGAATGAAAAAACATTCATTCAATAAATAGTTTAGCAGCAACACCTTCCCGGTCACCTCCACACCCAGCCCAGAGGACGCCATCTCTAACAGGCAATCTGTACCAGACAGTGTCACCCCCCCAAAAGGCTAAAGAGGAGCTACAGACTTGGCGTGCAGGGCCCCTCATACTTGAAGGGGCCTGCGGTCGGCCTGGAAGCGATTCTAGGGCCCCGGAGAGTGCTGGTTTCTCACAGGTTCCCCAGAACACCAGAGCCCACACTTGGAAGGCAATGCTGTGTGGATGATAACAAGAGTCTGGCCAAAATGTGACAGAGTGGTAGTGCCCCTCTTTAGCCTCTGGCACCCCCTTTTTTAGCAGAGCCCCCTTTTTGTGGTTCCCAGCCTCGGTCCCTTGGCCTCTCCTATGAACCATCAGTGCCCCCAGACCCTGGGGGTGGATATCACAGGTGAGTCCAGATTCAGTCCCCACGTGCCAGCCAAAGTTAGGGCTGTAGCCCTGATGGGCCGCTTTGTTGGGGGAGCGATTATGTGCTGCCCAGAAAGGGGGAGCCACAAGGCAGGATAGACACTACAGAGGATCTAATTCCTCATTGGTCGCTGGGCCCACAGGCTCTACATGGCTCAGACGTGGCCCTTTGTAAACTCTGGGTCTGTGGTCCGGTCTTCCCTCCCTGTGAGGGCTGAAGGATCCAGGTTTCTCTAAGTGCTTTGCCCGTTCTCGTTCAGTCTGTCTCGGCCACTGGCTGGAACAACAGACAAAACTGCGTTCCTACATGGAGTGCGGATGCTGGCTGGGTCCCCCTTTTCTCCCCCCACCCACCCAGTTCAGCCTCACTTGCGTCCGGGGAGGTCCCCCTCGGCAGCATACACGCCCCCGCTCAGCCGACAGCCCTCGGCCACTATGGCCTCTCCCGGCTCCTCTTCCTCAGACTCATCCTCTTCTTCCTCCTCCTGGGCTGAGGAGCTGGAGGCAGGGCCTTTGCAGATCTTCAGGTGGCGGGTCAGGTGGTACTTGGTCAAGTAGGCCTTGGAACACTTTTCACAGATGTAATCCCTCTTTCCCTCATGGGAGTTGAGATGCTTTGTCAAGTGATTGGTCCTCAAGAAGAGCTTCTCACACTTGGGGCACTTGAAATGCCGTTCCCTGAGAAACACAAAGGTCAGAGCTTGACTCTGGCTGCCTGAGGGCCCTCCCAGTCCAAGGCCCTGACTCTTCCCTGTCACTCACTCCCCTCACCTTCCTTCCCCTTGACCCCCACCCCAGCAAGCCCCAAAGATCTAGTCCAACTCCCCAGTTAGAGGAAACCAGAGGGCAGGCCTACATACTGTGTGTGAGTGAGCACATGCTGCTTGAGGTCCTGCCGCCTCATGAAGAGCTTGTCACAGTAATCACACTTCAGGTTCTTCTCCCCAGTGTGGATGACCATGTGACACTCCAGGTGAGCCTTCTGGGTGAAGGACTTGTCACACAAGGCGCACCTGTAGTTCTTCTGGCCTGCACAGAGGCACAAGGGAGAAAGGCCCGTGAGCCTCCCTGCCCTCAGCCCAGATTCCCCAAAAACTCCCCAGGAGGGAGGAGGGCCACCCCACTCCACGCCGGCCCCTTACCCGTGTGTATTTTCAGGTGTGTGCGCAGGTTGCTGGGGTCACTGAAAGCCTTACTGCAAAAGTCACACTTGTGGGGCTTCATTCCCATGTGGCCCATGAAGTGCACATGGAGCTTGGAGGGCGAGGTGAAGGCCTGTGGGCACATGGAGCACTTCCACTTCCTCTCCTTGCTGTGGTTGGGCCCATGGCCGCCGCCTCCATGGCTCTGGCTTGGGAGGTGCTGCTGGATGTGACTGCTCAGGTGGACTTTGAACTCAGCATAGGAGTTGCACTCCTTGCCACAGGTACAGACGTGCACGTCTGGGTGCTCAGGAACCCCTGTGGGCAAAAGCACACGGGTCAGATCTGGTCTGGTCTAGGCTGTCTCTGGGACAAGAAGCCTGGCCTGAGTTCCCCAGATGCCCAGGGGGACTTAGAGCAATGTCAAAGTCAAAATGAGGCTGACCCTGAGGAGGTCCAGCCTGGGACCTGGAGTCTTAATTCCAGGGCTTCGGCGGTGCTTGACCACACCACGCCTCCCATAGGTCTTTGAGGTCTCCATGACCCTCCCAGTGTCAGCCTGTGGAACTGTGGAGGTCAGCACAGTATGCTTCTACTCTAGGGAATGTGACTGTCAATGCCTGGAAATGAACCTCTCAAATCCACCCCCCAGAATCTACTTCCACTTCAGAATCTCAGCCATTTGCAGCCCCAGGTTGGGACAATGAAGGTCATCCGAATTGTGAGGGGGAAAACAGGCTGTTAGGAGCCCACGTCAGCACTGCTTGTTTCTGCTGCTCCCATTATCCCTACAGCATCACTTAAGAAGGAAAGGGACCCACAGCTAGCTTACCCATCTGCTGGGCATAATCCCGGCTGTAATAAAACAGTAACTCGTTCTCTGGAGGGATATCCTGGGAGGTGCAGAAGTAGATCTTCCCATCGTGAGGATAAGCCACCAGATTCTGCTCTTCCCGGTTCCTGAAACACCACACATTTCACAGCTGGTCAAGCTCAGGATTGGGGCCTCAAAAGTGCAGCTCTAACTGGCCCAAGAAGCCGCCCCATCAGGCCGTTCTGCTACTGCTCCCCGGCATTTACCCACAGAGAGGACTCCCCTGGGTGTTGGTGGACCGCTCCTGAGATCACAGGCCCAGACCATCCGGGGCAGTATGAGGAGACCCAGGAGGCGGGTCCAGGATTCTATCCCCCTCTTCCCTGACAGGGGCATGGTGTTTATATAGTACCAGGCACAGACAAGCAGGAGGGTGGGCAGCCACACATCTAGGTCTCTATCACCTGAGGATGGGCTGAAGACTGGGGGAGGGAAGGCTGGGGAAGATTCCTGCCCCCCCCCAAACAAGGTAGGACGTGGGGACCTTCCTACTATTAGAAGGGCCGTTCCTGGAGGAGGGATCACTCACAGCTGTTTTTTTTGACCCAGAGGGGAGAAACTGAAGCAAAGGGACTGAAAAGGTATAAACTGGCAACTGGGCCTTCAAAGCAGACTGAGGGCAGGGCCAGGCTGGGGCTCCCTGCCAACTCTCCCAAGTGTGTGACTAAGGAACACTTAGGGTTTCCCCCACTTAGGAAAACATGCTCCAGGATAACTGGGGTTTCCTCACTAACTTTAGAACGTAGCTACATTGTTCACAGCCTGAGGGAATGCCTCCTTGCTGAAATGAGGGGTGACTCGATCTCTACAAGGAAGAGAGAACCAGGGGGATCCATCTGAGATGGTTCTGGTTTTCTAGCCAAGGTTACTCCAGCCAGCTGAAGACCATCAAGCAATTAAAACTTCTTAATTGCCAGAGAGGAGCTTGAGCATTCCCACCTGAAGGCCGGCCAACCTACCTACCCAGTGGGCTGGTCTTGCCTTTGAGGGCCACGTGATAACCCATCTGACCAATCAGAGTGAAGACACCCTTGGGTTTAAAAGGCCCTGTGGGTCATACTCAGGGTCTGGGGTCATCCAGAAAGGCCAGTGACCCAGTTGATGGGTTACTGCTGGATCCTGCTCACATCCTGGCTTTTGACTCAGGTGCCAGTGGGACCAATTTACTCACAATCCACATATCACTGTTAGTAAAATGTTCTCTTGCCCTGGAGAAAACTGGGCCTCAGCATCATTTTTACTTGTTATTGTTTTGGGGATTTTTAGGGAATTTTAGGGTGTATGCTGGGTCCCCCAGGTATCTTAAAAATAACCTCTCACTTCTTTGGGCCCTGGTGGACACTTTCCATGTCTCAGAAGTGTTTTTCTTCTAGGAAACCGTGGCTGTGACCTGACTCTCCCCCTGAAACCCAAGATCTCTGGGGAAGGAGGTAAGGACCATCTTGGAGATATTTTTGTATTAAAAATTGCAATTCTGTGTATATGTAAATAATTGGCAATAAAAATCCAGTTAAATTCTCTGGGCTGCCTTTGAAGGGAATTGTTTCCTTCAAAGATCTCTCCAAGTAAAACTGAGAGAAAATCAGGGGGCTGATTTGGGTGTGCACCAAGCTCACACAACTGAGAGACCCATATTTCTACCAGAAAAGTGGGAACTACTTTGCTTCCATAGTGATCTCCAAGATTTTTTGGAGAAATGAGAAGTTCCTGATGTTTCTAGCCAGAGAATTGCAAAGTATCCTAGTAATAGATTTGTTTTTGTTTATTTGTTTTTAGTTTGAGGAATTGGAAGGACTTATGGAACTATTCCTATCTGGTCTGGCAGACCACTTTTTTTTTTTCTTCTGGCTGTAGTTTCATTAATATTACTGAGTGACAATGCCTCTTTAATTCACTTGGAGACTCCTCTATTAGCTTTTAAACTACCTCCCCAAAGGATTGAACCCATTGGCATCTACACCTACCCTGGGTAAGCATGGCACCGGGAAACAAGGATCAGTGGAGAAATCCTATTTCTCCTTAGAAGAGACACAAGATTTGTCTTTGAATTAAATGTGGGAATGGGTTTTTCCTTAGCTGTTAACTGACAGCTAATTTTGGTGCTAAAAAATTGGGGGAGGGTGTTTTTAACCAGGGGGGATATCTAAACAATCAGGAATGGAGTCCTGCTAGGGACTCCCAAATTCCCATGAAAGTTGTAAACCAGATTCATAAACTGAGCACTAGACATTTAGGCCATTCACCTAAACCACATGGCCTGTGGGAAGGGATTGCTGAAACAGAACTGGAACCTTATAAGGCATTATTGGAAAACATCTCTGTTGGCCACAAAAAGCTGAGCTGGAAAATGAATCAGTAAAAAAACAACTCTACCTTTTAAATTTCTCCAAGTAAAAGCTGTAACTAAGCAATAATTCGATAGAATTTAGTGGTGGTAACACAGGTAAACTAATGGAAAACGTCACCTGAGCTGAAATGTCCCAAATCATTGAGGAAGTAAATTTAGTAAGCCATTAGTTTGGATTAAACTCTTTGTGCTAAAGGAAAAATTTAATTCTACAGATAATCTGGGATATTATTGAAATATAGAGATTTTAGGAATCTAGCAAGTAAAAGAAAGTTTTAGGAAAAAAATATGAAAGCTAAGAGGTTTAAGGAAGATTTCTGGCTTCCATGAAATAAGGAGGGATAGAGGATCCATGTGGCTTCCAACTTGTCTCTCACAGTCTGGCAAAGTAATTGTGTGGGGGACAAGGACTTGCCACACTTTTTGAGTCATTTCAAAATAGAGAAAAATGTTATCGAGCTGGGAGTGCCACCTTGTGTCTAAGAATGAACTAAGTGATTACACTGAGTTTTCAATCTTGAAGGCTGCCAGAAATTTTGAGTTTTTAAATCTTGTCCTCATTAGTTATAAAACCTAGATTTGGTTGACCTATGTCCTGAAATTAAATTAGTTTGTGGTCTAAATGTGTTTTCCTATTAGGATCATTGTGGCAGATCTGAACTCAAAAGAAGCCTAATACTTTTAAATCTTTGGCAGTATATTAGGTGGCAAACAAAAATAAATACATGAAGATTCAACTTGATACCGTTGTAAAAACAGATCCAGATGTGATTGACTCTATTCTAATCTCATTTTAAAGGTAATTTGGTCTTCTTGGTAAAAAAAAAAGGTTATAAATCAGAATTTACTAGTTGGCATTAAAACAAAATGTGAGAAAATGTATGAGCTAGGGAAACCTGAGTTACTGAAGAAATCTGACAGCTATAGTTTAAAATAAACTATTACTTCAGTTTATTAATCTCCAGTGCCTAACAAATTTGATGATTCATTATATTAGAAAGCTTGTTAGAAAAGTGAATGGTTTTCTGTGGAGTTGGTAAGCAAAGTTCTCAAGGTAACCCCACCTTTGGAAAAGCAGAACCTTAAGATCTTACCAACTCTGTTAACAATTTAAAGTACAGAATTTTAATTTTAGTTAAGAACTAGAGATTACAAAAAGAGATTCAATTCATATGCCTACTCATTATACTATACTGCCCTAAACATTATGAAACCTTCTTAGGCTACAATATATGAAATTAGGTGGTCAGCCCATCCATCTTTCAGGGTTTTTTATAAGAAATTCTTGTGGGTAGTTAGCAGGGATCTCCCCTGGCATACAATAAGCACTATGTAAAATGTTGATTACTGTGATTCTCGGGGTTCTATGTCAGTTGTGGTTTATATAATATCTTGAATGTTTCCTGATATCAATCAAAATAAGCATAGCTGTATTAACTCTGTATAAAAATTCTCAAGGATTTTGGCCTGAGGGGGAAAACCGGCCACACCCCAAAGAGTTTGGCCTGACTCTTTAGGGCCTTTTGCTTGGGCCAAAAAAGTTCTATCTCCCTATTAGCCTTCCTCTTAGAATGGTAAGACATTTTTAATAACAATGACTTTTAGTTTTAGCCTGGCTTATTTGAGCTAACCTAATAATTACAAATCTAAACCGATAGAACTTTTTACTGTGAACGCTGATTATGGCAACAGTTTTGGAAAAAGTTTTCAAGAGGTGGAACCAAGATGGTGGAGAAGAAGCAGTGACTCCCCTGAGCCTTCCCCCGATCGCTCTGAACACCTTTCCATAAGGCCATGAAACAATTCCTGGAGCAGCAGAATCCCACAGAAGGACAGGGTGAAATAATTTTCCAGCAAATGACAACTTAGACAGAAGGAAAGGGCTGTGGCACTTGGGTGAGGGAGAAGCACAGTCCAGTGCGGACTGCACCAGCACAGACAAAGGTCCAGCAGACCAGCAGGCCTTGGAAGCCATTGAAGCAGCAGTTTCCAGAGCTCTCAGTCATACATAGTAAAGGGTCAGAAGATCAAAAGGGTCTCTTTACTAGTACTGAGGCAAGACTGTTTCACTGTCCATATCTGGATCTGGATTACAATTCTGGGTGTTAGTCCCGGGGCGAGGAGGAGTGGTCACAGTAGATTGGGGCCTTCCTCACAATACCAGGGCAGAAAAAAGTACTTGTGATCACTCAAGAGACCAGAGCCCAGGTCAGGAGGGTAGTAAACACACTTGGCATACCACTTTGGAAGAACTAAAAACTTACAAGTCCCTAGAAGTATCTCTGAAAACAGCTGCACAAAATCCCTGAAGTTTAGGACAGGGCAGTCTTCATCCTAGAAGGAGAGCCTTACTTTAATAAAGAATCAAAAATCAAGTAATAGGCTGGGGAAATGAGCAAACAGAAAAAAAAAATTGACCATAGAAGAGTGCTATGGTGACAAGAAAGATCAAAACACCATCTCAGACGAAGAAAACAAAGTCAAAGCGCCAAACATCCAAAGTTTCCAAGAAAAGTATGAATTGATCACAGGCTATGGAAGTGCTCAAAAAAGATTTCCGAAAATCAAATAAGACAGAAGAAAAACTAAGAAGAGAAATGAGTGATGTAAGAAAGAAAATGATAAAAAAAACAAATCTTGGTAAAGGAGACACAAAAAATACTGAAGAAAATAACACCTTAAAAAAATGTAAGGCAAATGTTGAGGTACAAAAAGCCAATGAAAATGTTTTGAAAAGCTGAATGGCTAAATTGGGGGGGGGGAAAGAGGTACAAAGATTCACTGAAGAAAATACTCTCTAAAAAAGTAGAATTGGTCAAATGGGAAAAAAAAAGTACAGAAGAAAAAAAATCCTGAAAAAATTGTAATTTAAAATTATACATTCTAAAAATGGAAGCTAAAGGGCTTTACAAGAAATCAAGAAACAATAAAACAAACCCAAAAGAATGAAAAAAATAGACGACAATGTGAGATCTCACTAGAAAAACAACTGACTTGGAAAATAGATCCAAAAGAGAACTTACAAAATTAATGAGCTACCTGAAAGCCAAGATTAAAAAGAACCAAGATATCATTTTTCAAGAAATTTTCAAAGAAAATTTCCCTCATATTCTAGAACCAGAGGGTAAGATTGAAATGGAAAGAAGCCAGTGATTACCTTCTGAGATTCCCAAAATGAAAATCCCAGGAATACTATAACCAAATTCCAGACATTTCAGGTCAAGGAAAAAATACTGCAAGCAGCCAAAAAGAAACAATTCAAGTTTCATGAAAACACAGTCAAGGTAACATAAGATTTAGTAGTTTCTAAATCAAAGGATTAGAGGGTTTGGAATATCTTCCAGAAAGCATAGGATGTAAGATCAAGAATCACTTACCCAGAAAAAGGAAAAATATATATATTAAATGAAAGAGGACTTTTAATCCTTCCTGATGAAAAGACCAGAGCTGAATAGGAACTCTGACTTTCAAATACAAGTCTACAGAGAATTATAAAAAAGGTAAACTGGAAAGAAGAAATCATAAGGGACTTAATAAGGTTAAACTGTTTATATTCTGACATGGGAAGACAAAACTTGTAACTAGTTAAAAGTTCTCTTTATTGGGGCAGCTAGGAATAGTACAGAGGGTATAGGTGTGAGCTGAATATGAAGACAGTATCTAAAAAAAATAGAAAGAAAATATACTGGGAGAAAGAGAAAAGTAGGATGGAATAAACTCACATAAAAAAATGCAAGAAAAAGCTCTTCAGTAGAGAGAAAGAAGGGGAAATGAAAGGGGAGTGAGTGAACGTTATTCTCATCAGAACTGGCTCAAAGAGGGAATAACAAACACTTCAAGGCTGGGTATAGAAATCTCTGATAAGAGAAGGTTGGGGGGGAGAGGTGATAGGAAAAGTAAATTGAGGGAGAAAGTAGAAGCAAAACATTTTGGTGGAGGCACTAGGTAAAAGGAAAGGGAGAACAGAATAAAAAGGGCGAGGGGGGAAATAGTATGGAAGAAAATACATTTAGTAATCATAACTGAAAAAACCTTTTGAAGCAAATTTTTCTGATAAAGGTCTTAAATATAGAGAGAACATTAAGTAAGTTTATAAAAAATAGAAGCCAATTAATGAATGATCATGAGAAAGGACAGAGTAATCAAAGCTACCTATAGCTATGTGAGTTAGAATAAATCTCTATTGATTAAAGAAAGGGATGCAAATTAAAACAATTCTGCAGAATACTTCATACCAATAAGATTAGACAGAAAATAATAATGACAAATGTTGGAAAGGATGTAGGGGAAAAATGAGACATTAATGCATTGTTGGTGGTATAGTGAACAGAAAACTATACCCTAAGGACTATGGAACTGTATATATAACCTTTGACTGAAGAGTGCCAAAGAGATAAAAAGAAATAGGTCTGCTTCTAAAAAGAGATAAACAAAGAGGAAAAGATCTGTACATATAGAAATATTTATCTTTTCTGGTGGCAAGAAATTGGAAACTGGGGAGGGGAGATGCCCATCAAATGGGAAATGGCTGAACGCTGTAAGAAATGAAGAGCAGGATATTCTCAGGAAAACCTGGAAAGACTACAACGAACTGATGCAAAATGAAATGTGCTATGTACAAAGTAATAACAATATTGTAATGTGATCAGCTGTGAATGATATTCTCAGCAATACAATGATCTTCCACTGTTGAAGGACACCATGAAAAATGCTATCCATCATCAGAGAAAGAATTGATGGTGTCTGAATACAGAATAAAGCATTTTTTAAATTTGCTTGATTTTTCTTGATATTTTTGGTCTATTTTCTTTCACAACATTACTAATATGTTAGGAAATATTTTGCATGACTACACACGTAAGACCTATATCAAACCGTTTGCCTTTTCAATGAGCGGGTAGGGAGGGAGAGAATTTGGAACTCAAAAGTTCTAAAAACAAATGTTAAAATTTGTTTATTTATATGTATATATATATATATATGTATATATATATATGTAATGTATATATATATATATATACATATAAATAAAACTAGAGAAAAGTAAAACACTAAGAATTAAATAAGATTAAGAAAGCCTGTTACAGATGGGGGGGGAAATTAAGAAAAAGTGGTTTTACTTATAATCTGGAAACTGTTAGGTTGTAAACTCAGTTGCTATTAACTATTTCATTAGGATTTAATAATGATATCAAAGATATTTTTTTTTATAAGATGTTTGACATTGCTATTTAGGCACAGTAGTCAGTTTATTTTACTTTGGCTGGTGATATGGCATAAGGCTCTATGAGGCCAAAACCTGAGAGCTTCAAAATTGAGAGGTGGAAGCCTTCACATCCAGCTCACATTACATATCAGCTCACATTAATAAAGTAAGTTCTACCTACATTTAACTGTATTAAAGCCACATTTTAACTTGGTAGCAAAATCTCATCTTCTGGAGGTATGAAGTATAACCATTCCCAGAACTTAAACAAGAGTCCTGACCAACACTGGCCTTATCAAGCCTTTCAGGGACTCTAGGTGTTATGACTTGATCCTTTATTTCCTTCATCTGGTAACTCACTGCTCTGCTTGGCATGACTGCTGCTGTCTCAAGGCTCCCCCCACAGCTTGGAAATTTTAGAATATAGTTATGAAGGAGATCACCTCTTCTATGACTCATAGGATTTTACAAAGTTTATATTGTAGTAGCAGTAAAAAGGATGATTTGGGATTATGAAACCCATTGGAGTTATACCTAGAATTGTATATACTGGAGTTATATTGTTGTGCCAAGACAAACAGCAAGTGAGATTTGGTAAATTTTAAGTGGAGTTTATTTTGCCGATGGCTGCAAGGGGAGTAGCAACACCCAAATCAAGCAGCCCCGAACATCGGGAGGTAAGACTTTATAAAGGCTAAAACCACAAACTAGAGGATAGTTAATTATGTAAGCAAGAAGGTACAGAAACCAAAAGCCAGCAGTTTCAAGGGGTGCTTATTTTAAACAAGGAGCGAGGAAATCGGGTTGTCCTAAAACCAGGATACAGCTGGAGGAGTGTGCTGGTTAAAGGAGACAACAATCAGCAGTTTGTCTGTACTTGGGTGGTGAGGAAGGAGGGAGCTGAGGGTCCCAGTTCAATAATATCCCAAATCCATCTAGTCTTAACAGATTCTAATCATTATATTTACATGTGTGTGTGTGTGTATATATATATATATATATATATATATATATATATATATGTGAAAATTTAGATTTATTCTCAAAAACATGAGAGTTATAACATCTAAATCCAGCCCTAAGGTATGATTAGTGAAACTTGCTATTGAAAGTTAAGTCTGACAGGACTGATATTGGTTTTATTCTGCTTCTGATTCCAGGTACAAACTGCTGGGAAATGTCACCTAGCCAATGGCCCATAATACCAGCATCCAACAGGAATGACTAATCTGTGAACTACTCCAGGTGAATTTCTGCCTCAGGGAAGACAGACTTTTGACAGGGGCTGAGGCAGGACTCTCCTAACTTACTACCCCTGTGATTCTCCCTTTCAAGCAGAACATTTCCCCCTCTGGCTAAATGTGATTCTGGCTGTTCCATTCTGTTAATACAGCCGAATGCCTCTATGAATTCTGCTTAGAACTGACAATGAGTTGGGGGAGCATGTTTCCCTTATTATAGCTATGTCCTTTTTCCATTTTCTGACAAAGGTAAATAACCATGGCAGAAGGACAATAGAAGACATGAACACAATATTAACTCTTTAACTAATACTAGGACTAGGGCTAGAACGTATCTAAGTTTCTATGAGAAAATGGAGGTATATAAGATCTACAGTATTTAACCTGAAGCTGTCCTTTCCACAACTTAAACAAGTAAGTAAAGAAGTACTTGGAGTTCCCATGTGACTACCATTAGTAGTCCAGATATAAAGTTAAGTCTTTGGCAGGAACTTGTATTTGGGCTGTGCTTTGAAATGCAAGCAAACTATACAAGCATTACCTGAAATGTGCCCTTATGTAGAGAGGATTCAAGAACAATGGTCAATGAGGGTGAGATACCTATTTTCCTTTGAACATGGTTAATAACTGAACATGTTTTACTATAGATCACTAGTATGATACAATCTAGAATTATTTACTTGGACTAGTGTAAATATGTTTCCTTCCCAGGTCTTCTGTTACAAAGGAGTAAAATAAGCATCTCTTAGGTAAATTCACTAAATTTAGGCACTGAGGTGATCTACTTACAAAGAGTCTGGTTCCCTATGTGCTTGTGTATGGGACTAGATCCTTAGCAGGGCCTCATCCCCTAAGGGGGGAATGGGCAGCTGGAGGGAGTAGCTGAAGCCAAAAAAATAATTTTTCTGAGAAAGCAACAAGATCAGATGATTATGTTTCAAATGTAAATGGTTTTAATGGGATACCAATATCCTGAGCATGGTCTACTAAGAACCTCTAAAAATTGGGTTCAGATTTTTATACAGGCAAGCATTAAGGGGTCAACTATGATTATCAGTTGTTATTTGCATTTCCTAAATTTAGCAACGTCACAGTTTGTTAATTCCCTTCACAGGGCAGTCACAGCTAAGAACACTGAAGTTTTTCTGTCTATGGAGCTTGAATCCAGGCTCAAGAATGAAACAGATGAATGCCAGTCCAAAAAGATCAACTGATAGTGGAGTCAGTGCCAATTTAGAAAGCTCTCTTAACCTTAGCTTACATGTCTACTTTGGTGAATGTGAAATTTTTGAGCAGCTTGGACTGGGCCTCTCCCAAGTGGGACACTGGCTTCTGCTTACCAGTAAACAGAGCAATGGCATGGACCGGGTCCCTCCCCAGGGAACTATTCTGTCCTTCTGCCTCCTTGCTGAAAGGCAGGGTGACTTGGTCTCCACAAAGAAGCCAAAATCGGGGAGGGGGCTCCCCATTTGGGATGATTCTGATTTTCTAGCCAAGGTAACTATAGCCAGTCCTTAATTGCCAGAGAGGAGCATAAGCATCCCCACCTCCAAAGGGGCAGGTCTTACCTTTGTCATGGGGGGCCAAATGATGGCCCTTCTGGACAATCAGAAGGAAGACCCCCTTGAGTTTAAAAGCCCCTGTGAGCCTCTCTCAGGGTCTTGGCTCAAACAGAGAGGCCACAACCCAGCTTCTGGGATCCTGCTGGCCTATTAAATGCCCAGGCTCACATCCTAGCTTTTGGCTGAGGGGCCAGTGGGATCATTTTACTAACAATATATGTGTTGCTATTTATAAAATGGGATCCTGACCTTGAGAAAACTGCCTCAGCATTATTTTTACTTGTTACACATCATGTGGTCAGTTTAAAAAACTTTAAAGATAGCCCTTTTGTCTAGAAGTATGTGCGAACCTGGAATTTTCTGTGTATTTTCCCTAAAACTACCATTCAAGTAAAATGCAATACTGAAGGAGAAGAAAAAACCCTGCATCTGGAGTCAGGAGTCAAGGGCTTGTCACATCCCCCAAATTCTCTGCCTCCTCATCTAAGGAATAGGGGTCAGAGCCTGTAGACCTCAGTGTGTTGTGGCAAGGAAAGAACCTTCAAGGCTGCCCAAAGGAAGCACCTCAGCGGCCCCAGACCTCTTCACCCCAAGATGTCTCACCTGGCTTTGCGCACAAACATCATCCAGTTACATTCATTTTCGTCTGTTGTAATGATACAGAATTCAAGGACCCCGTTGTGGTATATCTGCCAGCAGAAAAATTTTAAAAAAAAAGTGAGAAGTGGTTATGGGTAGGAAGAATCATCACTGACCAGGGCTGCCCAAGGACCCCTGGTAACTTCAGCTACATCTCAAGCACAGCCAGAACACTAGGATGCAAAACCCCAGTGCCTGCTAACCAGCTGGTCTCCATGGGGCACACAAAGCCCTGACCTCGGCCCCAAGCCTGGAAGCTGTACCAGGACACGCCTGGCCCTTGGTCTGAGAGCAAACTCTGGGACTTGGCTGCCTCATCAGAACTTTAGGGCTTTCAGATCTTCCCAGCAGATAATATGAGTTAGGAAGAGAGAAGAGCCTCAGATCCCAATTTTAATTGTCTACAAATCAACTTAAATGGGAGGAATTCCCTGGTGAATCACATTTGGCTGCAACAATAAAGACTCCAAGCAGTGGGTCCCGGGACTGTACAGGGACAAACACAGGCTGAGCTCTTCCACCCCATCTGGCTGGCGTCCAAGTCGAGGGGGACTCGCCACGTCCCTGAGGAGCACAGCTCCAGCCTGGCTCAGCTCCCCAGAAGCAGCTGTCTGCTGCTGACCTGCACATGGACACACACACATTCCTGGGGCTGATACAGGGAGCCAAGGGAGAGGAGCCCTACCTGTGCATGTGTTCCCAGTGACTGATCCAGCAGTAGTCCCTTTCACACAGGGAATTCTCTGCCAAACCCATCAACTCTCTCTCCCTGCCATAAGGCTTAGAGAACCACAAGGGACGGTGATGAAAGGGAGGTCCAAGAATCCTTCTCCCCAGGCACTTCTCCCATTTCCATTACTCGGCTTCTACTACCCACTTGTACTAGAGCTAGAGCTGGGACTCACAGGCAAGAACAGCAATGTCCGTGTCAGCAGGTAGAAAAGCAGCCAGGAAGGGAGGCAGGAGATGGGGGGAATCTCATGGCAGGGTTTGTAACAGGGCCAGGAGCGCCACGAGAAAAGGCAAGTGAGCGACCCTGTTTGCTTCAGAAGCTTACTTGTCTGGGAGAAGTCCGTTCAGGCTCTGCAGACCTCGGATATTCACTGACTCCAAAACAAGGTCATGGGGGGAAATAATATTTATCAATATGACCTTTTTATTTCCCCCAACAACACAATCTCGTTTTTGGATGACTGCCTACATTCAGACCAGGGGCTACAAATCATTTACTTTCAGAATCTCTTTGCCTGGGTTTCACTCTGCAACACTGACTTGGTAGCCAGGGCTCCAGCAGCAAAGAGAATACAAGAAGCCATCCAATATTTTACATAAGAGAACTGTATAAATGGAAACATTTTGGCTACTTCTCTTTCCTTCTACCTTTAATACAAGGCTTAACAATTTCTTTTAAAAAATAAACTTCACTTTTATGGATTATCTCTTGTGATTGCATCACTTTCATTTCCAAGCAGTTTTCCTTTTCCCTACTCATCAAGGCATGAATTGTAACCAAAAAATGGAGAGGGACTACAAGCAGAGAAAGCAGTTTAGTTACACTGGAAAAAAAAATCAGCTGAGCCTGACTGCAGACCTAATGCTCACAGGCACAGTCCCCTACCTCTTCGAGGCAGGACTGTTGCTGTTCGGTTCTTCAGTCCTCAGTTTTGTCTGATTCTTCCTGACTCCATTTGGGATTTTCTAGGCAAAGATGCTGGGGGATTTTGCCATTTCCTTCTCCAGTTCATTTTACAGATGAGGAAACTGAGACAGACATGGTAAGGTGACCTATCCAGGTCACAGAGTTAGGAAGAATTGGGGCCAGATTTGAACATGGGAAGGCATCCTCCTGTCTCCAGGACTGGTGCTCTATCCACAGTTATTTTTTTTAAATAATAATAGTTTTTATTTACCAGATATATGCATGGGTAATTTCACAGCATTGACAATTGCCAAACCTTTTGTTCTAATTTTTCCCCTCCTTCCCCCATCCCCTCAATGACATGACCAATACATGTTAAATATGTTAAAGTATAAATTAAATACAATATATGTATACATGTCCAAACAGTTATTTTGCTGTACAAAAAGAATCGGACTTTGAAACAGTGTACAATTAGCCTGTGAAGGAAATCCAAAATGCAGGCAGACAAAAATAGGGGTATTGGGAATTCTACGTAGTGGTTCGTAGTCATCTCCCAGAGTTCTTTCGCTGGGTGTAGCTGGTTCAGTTCATTACTGCTCTATTGGAACTGATTTGGTTCATCTCATTGTTGAAAATGGCCACATTCATCAGAATTGATCATCATATAATATTGTTGTTGAAATACACAACGATCTCCTGGTCCTACTCATTTCACTCAGCATCTATCCACAGTTCTAATAGAAAACTCTCTCTCTCACACACACACACACACACACACACCAACACCAACCTTCCAGATATGATTAGCTGCCTTGTCTGTCCAATCCGCTACTTCCATGGAGTGACTCTGCTGACCAATCAGTGGCCCAAAGCAAGTCCGAACAGGAATGGTTTCTCCAGTCCACACACCTAGCAGCAGGAAGAATCCAACAATCAAAGCCACTTCCAAAGGTTCAGAGAAAAAAGGGCAAGACACATGTACAGGTCCCATGGGCAGGCAACTTTGGAGCCTCCTCCCCCAGACTTGCCAGGTACCTGGATCTAACTGTTAGCCCTTCTTGACAAATAGGGAAGATGTGATATGGAGCTGATGGAGGGGAAGGGATCTGATTCATCCTTGCCTTCTATTCTGGCAGCCGGGAAGCTTGCCTATTCTTCAAAACCTGCTCTCCTGGAGCTAACATTCCAAAAGAATCTAAGGATGTCATGCTATAAATGCTTCTGCTCCAAATTATCATCAAGTAAAAGGAAACTTCCAACACCTTGGGTGGATAATTTAGATTTATCTGCTGTTTTCCAGAAAGTTTAGCAGGTTTGGGGAGAACCTGAAAAGTGGACAAATCTACTTCTTGGACTCCCTAGTTTAAGTGAAACTTGGGGAAATGTATTCTAGGCAGCCATTTTGTTCTTCTGTGGCACCCCATCACTGCCCAAACACTCCTCTGACTGACAAAACACTCCTTGTGATCAAGGATATTCCTGATGTTATTTTCATGTTGCCATTTAGAAGGCTAAGCCTGAAGCATAAACTTGCCCCTGACTTGTCCGTGGGGAATCAAGAAGACCCTGCCATACCAGAGTTCTCTTCTACCAACTTAGGAGAGGGTTCTGAGAAAGGGAGTTTTCTCTTAATGACTTCAATCCGAGTTATACTTAGCAGCTCCTGCCACCATTCCCAAATCCCACAAATATTGCTCCTGGCCAGCTGTGATCTCCCTGCAGCACCTGTCCTTACCACTAACAGCAAGGAGGGGGGGAGCAGGCAGGTTTTATGGCTCTTACCCACATCTGGCACCAGGAGAGACTGGCGGAGGACCAGCTGCTTTGGCAGAGACAGCCTGGCTCGGCTCTCGATGGGGCTGTCTGGAACAAAAGTCACCGGTCCATGGTCGGGGCAATCTGAGGGGTAGGCTCGGTCACAGAGTGTGCACCCTGGAGACGAGAAGATGAGACAACTTTAATGAGGCCCGAATGGATCCTGGAACTTGGCCGGCTCTCCTTTAAGAGACACTTTCATAAAATCTGAGCTGAGTACAAAAATGAGTCATCTGAATCACTACATCAAGAATTCACACTCCCATCATACCCCATGTCCACAGCCTATCCAAGGCCTTAAATAATATCTTCAATTTCCTCTAATTCAACAGACAAGACCCTTGTTCAATCTTGAGAATAATAGTTATCAGTCTTTTTAGTCTTGGGATCCTTTTATTCTTAAAAATTGGGGACTCCAAATTCATTTACTCATTCAATGCCATACCAGCCTCACTACCAAAAATAGGTAGAAAAAATGGTTTAAAAAATATATCCTGAAGAACAAAAGTTCACAAATATCAAGAGGAATTGATGAAAAAATGAAAAGGGAAGATGGCCTAGCCATACCAGATCTCAAAAATGTATTTCCAAATGTTAATCATTAAAATAATCTAATACTGTCTAAGAATGGCATGGTGGATTAGCTGGATAGGAAAAGGAAATGACCATTGTAATCTAGTATTTGGTAAACCCAAAGATCCAAGCTCTTAGGAAAAGAATTCACTATTGGACAAACTGCTAGGAAAACTGGAAAGCCATTTGGCAGAAGTTAGGTATACAACAACATCTTACATCATATACCAAAACATGGCCAAAATGGGTACATGATTTAGTAACAGAGTGGTATAGTAAGCAAATGAGGGGAGCACAGAAAAGAATTTATGATCAAATAAGAGAGAGAGGATTATGGGATATAAGATGGATGATTTTGATTAACATCAAATTAAAAAGGGCTTGCACAAACAAAGCTGATAGAACCAAGATTAGAAGGAAAATAGGAAACAGGGAAATATTTTTTACACTAAATTTTCCTGCCAAAGGTCTCATTCTCAAATGAATAGAGAACTGAGTCAAATTTATAAAAACATGAGTCATTCCCGAAATGACAAATGGTCAATGGATTGGAACAGGGAGTTCCAAATAAAAACTCTTTATACTTGCATGAAAAACTGCCCTAAATCACTACTGTTTAGAGAAATGCAAATTAAACAACTCTGAAGTACCTGTCAGATTGGCTAATATGACAGAGAAGGAAGACAACAGATATTGGAGGGGTGTGGAAAAATTGGGACGCTAATATATTGCTGGTGAAATAAAAGCCTGAGAAAGACTTCCATGGGAGTGATACAAAGTGAATTAAACAGAAGCAGGGCAATACTGTACACAGTAAAGGCACTACTGTACAGTGACTGTGATCATTGACAAAAAAAAAATCTTGAAAATTATTTTTATTTGATAAAATATTAAAGTACAGCTATACTTAAAATGTTAAAAATAAATAAGTAAAAATAGGTGTCTCTGGATGTGTGATAAGGAGGAAAACAAGGATCCCAAAGCTTGGGTTGTTTCTTTAACATAGGTTATATATCAATAGTATTAGAAATCAAAACAGATAAAATTTTAAAATATTCTCTCCTTTGAAAATAATGACATTGATATTAGTAAGGGGAAGCTAAGCGACACAACAGATAGCACACACCAACTCTGGAGTCAGGAGGACCTGAGTTCAAATCTGTTATCAGATATTTCCTATCTATTTATGATCCTGAGCAAGTCATTTAACCCCAACTGCCTCCAAAAAACCAAAAATGATAATAATAATTTATCCTTTTCATGTTAACAAATAAGATGTTTTTATTAAAAAAAAAAAAAAACACCATGCTTTCCAAAACAAAACAAAATATTTAATGAGAAGATTGGTCCAATTTTACATTCTGCAAATTTTTTTTAATTTATAGTTTAACAGTAGATATCCGGGCTCTCCTCTCTGCTTCTATATTCCATCTGTCACATTATGTTATGGATGAAGTATATGAAGAAAATTTGCCTTCACAAAGATAGTTGGAAAAGGGAGAGGTATTTTAATAGTAAAGGACATCATTATAAAAATAGTTTTGACCTTGAAATTATGAAAGCAGCATCAAGAGGACACTTACAGGAAAGAGTATTATATTGTTTTTCTCAGAAAAATTTCACCTTCCTCAAGTGAGATAATACATTAAAAATATTTAGTGAAGTGTCTGGCACAGAGTAGACCCTATAGAAATACTTCCTCCTTTCTCTTATGCTGTTAATGAATTACCTGATTGAATATATGAATTGAGATCATCCTTCACTCCTTAACAACCTCCCCCTAGTCCCTTCAGTGGATCCCTCCTGTGTACCGTATTAATGTTGCTCTTTGCCATCACTAGAGGCTCTCCACTGCCTTCATTTATGGATGTTTGAGTCAAACTGAATTACGTCATCCCTATTATCAATCTCCTCTCTCCGTTGTGCAATGGACTCCCTAAAACGTCTCTCTTTATAACCTTTGCTCCCTTCAATCCTCTACTCGGGCGCTTCTCCTGTACAGCTGCTTTCCTCATCCTGACCCTGCTCACTCTCCTCAAATGGACACATGCTCTGAACCTTGAGGCTGCACGGTGTTCCCTGAAGTGGGGTAGTTCTGTACATGTTCAGGCCAGGGAGAGGGCCTGACATCACTGCCCTACCAGGACCTCCTAAAAAAAGCTTTACCTCTGGAAGGTATGCTGCCCAGGTCATTCCCCCTGAAAGTAGCTCTGGGAGGTTCCCCATGATCCTGGTCAACCCAGCATGACTCAGTGTCTCCATTTATCCTTTCTTCACTATCAACAAAGAAGGAACCAGGTTTTGATGATGAATTTGAGGTTAAAACTCTGCAACCCAATGCTTCAGATGATGCTAATACTAATCATCACAGCCAGCATTTCTATAGGGATTTACAGTTTGCTAAGGACTTATAGCCAGGTCCCATTAGTGAGGTGGCAAGTATTTGACTTCATACTACCTAAATTCATGATTATAAAACATGGTTCTTGGTTCCAGTCCAAAGGAAATAAGTGGTTTCAAGTAATGCAACTACTCGTGGGGACTCATTCACACTCATTAGGACCAAACTGTAAATAATAAGACAGCTCTTTATAGTAACACAAAGCTGTTTTACAAGCATTATCCCTGAAAGGTAGATACTAAGATAATCCCCATGTTAAAGAAGAGAATGTTGAGGCAGATAGATAAAGTAAAGATTTGCCTAGGACCAGAAAGCATGAATGAATGTCAAGGGCAGCAAATGAACTTGGGTCTTCCTGATTTTAGTTTCCGAACCTTATTGCACAGAACACTGGACCTGAGTCAGAAGACCCAAGTTCAAATCCAGCTTCAGACACTATTTTCCCTCTGCCTGCCTCCAGTTAAAATGGGGATTATCAGAGCCTCTACCTCCCAGGATTGTTCTAAGAAGCCATTGAGATAATAACTGAGGGGCTGAGCACATGCCAGGCTCTCTCCTTCCTCTTGCTCCCACTCACTCTAGAAAGAACCTGTTCTAGCTGATGACAGGCAGGGCTTCTCAAAGTAAGTGTTTTTCCTTTGCCCAGGGTCCTTCTTGGCGTCTCCTTCTTTACATTCTAACTCAGCTGTTTCTCCCTAGAACTGTTATTACAGACTTGGAATCAGGTAATCCCGAGTTCAAGTTCTATTTCAGACCCTCACTAGAGGAGTGACCCTAGGAAAGTCCCTGCCCCTCTGCCTATCTTGGTTATCAAATGGGGGGGGGGGAAATCCCTCTCCCTCAGACGACTTGGCCTTGACAGCCTCTGAGGTCCCTCTTAGTAGTGTACGGTCTGAAGGGCACTGAAGTCATGGGAGCCTAACAAGATTCTGGTGCTAGAATTTAAAAATTATTTCATGGCATGTAGTTAAGCCTGGCTACTCAGAAAAGACCAGGATTTATGTCGATAAATGGACAGTTTCTCCTCCTCCATCAAGCACGAGCTTTCAAGATGCTTTCATGGGCCTAGCTAAGCTCCTCTCTCACCTTCCAGTACCCACCTCCTCGATGCCAAGAAGCCACTAGGCTCTGCTGCAGCAGTTCTGGCAACAGAATCTGGCTTTTCCTGGATCCTTTTCCTCCTCTTAATCATGACTGTGGTCTTCCCTGGCTGGTTCTTGGGGGGCAGAGCCACTGAATAGGGACGCCCTGGTCCCCTCTGAAGGCTCCTGAGAGTCTACCCTCTTGTGTAAGAGTCACTAGCAGTGCCCTGGGGAATACATTTCTTCTCACTAAAGTGTTAAAATACAACTTCAACACATTGACTCTTTTTTTGCTAAAGAGTAATGCGACGTAACACAGAGACCATGAGCCCTGACATGAGCTTCTGGAATTTATGACAAACAGTCCAAGGTCTTTCCTTATGTGCAAAAAGGACAGACTGCCATTCATAATCTTAGGAAAACATTCTTAGGAGGCATGAAATAATCTTTCAGTCATGTTAAAAGGGAAGGGGGGCATGACTTGATCACAAAAGCCAATTTGAGCTCAAGATCACCTTCCCCATCCCCCAAGCTGAACTGCTTGCCCAGGATGGCAGGTGTGATGTCACATCTTCTCCCCACCCCCACCCGTCCCCACTCACATATGGTAAACAAGGTTGCCATGTTCTCCTTGTTGGAGTTGGAGTCTTCCATCTGCAGGGACGGCGGCACAAAGGAGAGGTTGTCTGAGGCGACGTCGACGTGGCCTGACCCCATGGCAACCTCCTGGCTGATGGAGGACACGGCTACGGGTTCGAGACTGAGGCCCACTTCGTGCAGGGAAACGGACTCCAGGGAGGCGAGGCTGTGTGAGGTAGAGAGGGCCACGCTGACAGAGTTGGTGCTCATGGCCACCGTGTGGATGGAGTCCGCGAGGGCGCCCTCGGGCATCCCCCCCACGCGGCCGGCCATGTGGTCCGTCTCCATGACCACGGGGAGCTCCAAGCCGTTCCCATGCAGAGGGATCACGCCCCCGTGCCCCACGGCCTCTGCCGCCAAATTGTTCCCCACCGAGTCCACAGACAAAGGTTCGTGGCTCCTGGAGCCGTTTGGCATCTGGGAGTGCTCCCCGGCAACCCCCTCCATGGTCAGCTCCTCGGCCGCCATGCCGTCTGTGGAGATGGGGCTGGTCACTCTGGAGACGCTCTCCATGCTGATGGCGCTATCCAGGGCCACCTCATGGCCGTCCCCAGGATGGAGACTCTGCGCCCCGTGGGCACCGACCGCACGCGAATCCATGGGCACGATGCCCGGCTCCAGGCCAACGCTGCCGCCGGGCTGATAAGGGTCTAAAGCCGAAGGGTTGTTGGGGACAGCCAGAGCGGGGTTGTTGTCCACACTGATGGAGTTCGGGTGGATGTACTGAGGAGGGGGCCTGTCGGCCAAGTAAGACAAGATGCCTGAGGGAGGAAAGAGAGGGCAAATGAGGGTGTGACCGGTGTCTGGCAGAGGGACCCCCCTCCAAATCAAGTGCTTGTTGGCTGACCACCTGAAATAAGGGCAGAGTGTCCAGAGAAGGGCATTTCCAAGCTCACAAGTGGCCGGGCCTCCTTCAGTCTCCTTGGAAACACCCCCTGCCCCTCAGCAGGCTGGGCACTGGGCAAAACCCATTCCCCACTTATAAAACCAGCCCTAAGCTGGCAGGGTTGGGGCAGGGAGGAGAGGGCCTTTGGACCACCCAGCAAGGGGAGATTCCCCCCCACAACTGTGGTCAAGAACATGCAGGTGGCACCTGGACACCTGAGGTGCAGGCGCTCTGCCTGAAAGCAGGGGCTCTTCGGCACCGGGGTGGCCTGGACCCTCAGTCAGTCTGGGGAGCCTGTAGGCCATTCCCTTCTCATTTGTCAGTGAATAAAATAACATTTAAAGGATCACAAAGGAAACCCATTAGCCTGAAATAGAGTGACTGACATTTTTTAAAGCAGGTTCATGGATGGCCACCCTGAACAAAAGGAGAGTGTTGGGGGGTTAGCTAAGCACAAGGCGGCCTTTCTCAAGAGGCCAGAGGACTCACCAGGTAGGATGTGCCTGAAGTAGCTGCTCTCCAGGTGTGGGTACGGCGGGGGTGGGAGAGGGTAGTTCCTCTCTGGTATCCCACACATCACCCCCCGATCGCCAATGCCCATCGGGAGCATCAGAGACAAGGCAGAAGGCAGAGAGCTTAAGGAGGGGCCGAGGTTTGGAATTGCAACGGGCAGTCCTGGAAAAACAGAGAAGTTCCTTTTACATTAAAACTTCCAAATATCTTCTTGCAAAACTCTGGTGGAAACCTCAGAAACTTCTTTCCATCCAGAAAAATCCCAGTTCCCTGGAGAAGAAATAACAAAAGCTCCTTCCTCCTGTGTAAGAGAAGGGTGGGGACTCCTAGGACAGAACCCTACAGATGTGACCAGACCAGGTGACTGCATTCGATGCTTTGGCACAACCATTTTTCTTCAAATAAGATAGAGTTCTGTTAGGTTCTTACTAAGTGCTAAGTCGGTACTTGACAATTCTCTAGTTCCAGCCATGACTGGGAGTTTTACTTGTGAATTTCTGTGGAAGAGCTTACATGCTTAGGAGGAGCAAGTTCATTGGTTGAAGTAATTTTTCCCAGAAGCCCTTGCATTATCCCATGCCCATTCTCTGGGAGGATAAAAGAGGGAAGTCATTACTCTGGACCAGAGTTGACTGCAACTGTCTGGAGACAACGGCTCTCTACAGGAAAAAGAATCTGTCTGAGAGATTTGAGTTGACACAGCAGATCTCTTCCCAGAGAGCGATCCGCAACTTCTGGAGACAACAGCACATTACAGAATTTGGTGGGGAGGACAAGGGAAATGGTGGTGATAGAGACCAGAGGCACCATTAAATATATTTTTAAAACAGGGACAGGGAGTGGCCTGTCAGGAAGACCCTGTCCTAAAGCAGGCTTATAGAGGCACAGAGAGCTCTCTGGTAGTGGGGATTAACATGCCTTGCAGGGTCACTGAACCTGCCTGTAACCCCAGCCCCGCCCCCTCACCTAGAAGGGAGGCTTCTTCAGACACAAGTAAACAATAACTGTCCCACCCAGAGTTTTCTTTGAAAAATGGCTGGTTTTATTTGGAAACGGAGGGGATGCCCATCACTTGGGGAATGGCTGAATGAGTTATAGTATATAAATGTTATAGAATATTATTGATCTGTAAGAAACAACCAGCAGGATGATTTCAGAAAGATCTGGAGAGACTTACATGAACTAATGCTAAATGAAATGAGCAGGACCAGGAGATCATTGTACATGGCAACAGCAAGACTATATACAATGATCAATTCTGAGGGATGTGGCTCTTTTCAACAGGGAGGTGATTCGGACCAGTTCCAATGATCTTGTGGTGGAGACAGCCATCCACACCCAGAGAGAGCACTGTGGGAACTGAGTGTGGATCACAACATGGCATTTCCACTTTTTTGTTGTTTGCTTGCTATTTTCCTTTTTCTTCTTTTGATCTGATTTTTCTTGTGCAGTGTGTTATTGTGGAAATATTTTCAGAAGAACTGCACATGGTTAACATATATTGGATTATCTGCCATCTAGGGGAGTGGTGTGGGGAGAAGGGAGGGAGAAAAATCTGGAACACAAGGTTTTTCAAGGGTGAATGTTGAAAACTATCTTTACATGTGTTTTGAAAATAAAAAGCCATTATTAAAAAGAAAAGAAAGGAAAGGAAAAATGCCCAGTCTTTTGTCTCTGGAGTGGATCCCACAACCATTGCTACAGTGAGATCGAGGACAGTCCCAGACCCACACTCCATATCCTCACTTTCCTAGATTTTAATAATGGTTATACAATAACCAGCTAAGAGTCAAAATGATCCTGACACTTTTAAGACTCAATAAACTGGTTATTCGAATTGTGTGATTAAAAATCTTAACTTTAAGCTTGATATGTTTAAAGCCTAAAAGACCATGTAACCCCAAACCTCTCATTCCACAACAAGGAGAAGCTAAGGCCTAGGAGGAGATGTGACTTGCCCAGAAAAGAAGCAGGATTTGAACCCTGGTCCTCTCAGAGAGTGCGGACATAGTGTAGCTTTGTAGTTCCTCCTTGTTTCTGTTGCTCTGCCCAATGTGGGCTTCAGGAGCAGAGCACTTCAACTCCCAGCAGCTCAGCTGAGAGCCAGCCCCCTACTTGGTTCTGCTGCTCTGCCCGACATGGACTGCGCTCCCCTAATTCTGGAGGAGTTTGGCTGAGAGCAAAGTTTTCAGGAGAGTGAAGGGTTTATCCAAGGCTGGGCATGCAGGAGCTCTTCTGGAGGGGGCTCCACAGGGTGCTATGAGCAGACAGCAGAGACAACTCCAGGGCACGGCCCATCTCTTCTTCCTGTCCTAGACATCCCAGAGTGGGGTAGCCTGGCCCAGTGCTGTGCCCCAAAGAGAATTAGCCAATTAACTTACAGCCCCACCATGTGTCAGGGCCTGAGAAAATGGGAAAGGACGAAGCCCTTGCCCCTGCCCCTGGATTTACATATCTTTGGGACGTGGCACGCAGCAGAGAAGCTTGAGAACAAGAACCACTTGGAAAGCAGGAAAGGCATCATGGAGGAGGTGGCCCTGGGCACTGGGAAGACCAGGGTTGTCTGAGCTGAAAGAGCAAGTCTGGGAAGAGTTCTTCAAAGGCATGGGGATGGGGGGCACGGAATGCCAAGTTTATGGAACAGCATCTGGAAAAGGGAGACACAGCCCAGCTCTGAAGGGACTTCAATGCCAGGCTGGTAGGTTTCTGTCTAATCTAGTGGCCAAAGGAGTCTTGAGGCCTTCAGAGCTGGGGCAACATGGTCAGACGTGGCCTTTGGGAAGATCCAAGGCAGCTGCATGGAGAATTAGGAAAACCCAAGTTCAAATCCAGAGTGAAGTCTAGGGAGGTGACTTCAGCCAAGTCCCAAAAACTCCCTGAGGCCGTTTCTAACATGGAACCAGTCACACCTGCTTCCCAGGCCTGTTAGAAGCCCAAAGAGGGTAAGGCTTGTAAAGCAAGCCAGCTGTGCTTAGGTAGCTAGCAGAAGGGAGTGACTGATCTGGGGAAGAGCAGGGAAGGGGATGGCTGGGGCAGAAAGGGATGGAGGCACAACTTGCTGCAGAAGTAAAAATGGCCAGAGCCGACGTCCGAATGGGCAGAGGCCAGGGGAAGGAATTAGCTCAGATTGCACGGATGTCCTCAAATGTTTCTTAGAGTTCCCATGTTCTATGACACATGAGAAAAAGAATGCAGTCATAGGACCCAAGTTCAAGTCCCAGCTGAGCCACTTCAAGTGAGACTTCAAGCAAGGGCCTTCCCCCTTATGTGGAACCACTCTCTGCATCTGTACTTTCTAAATTGAAGACCCTACAATCACTATAACATGAGTAAGAGATTTTAAGCACCAAAATCTATGAAGTTGGAGAACTTAGGACCATAAACTCAGTATCTAAGTAGGCCGATTTTCAAAAATTAGTTTCTCTCTGTGTCACCAGATCTGCTCACCCAGATCCAAAGCAATTGGAAAGACAGAATCTGGAATTCCAAAAGATGCAGAAGGGCTGTGCAGGAGCAAGAAGTGGAAGCGGCGCTTTCCCCCCAAAAGCTGCCCAAAGCCATCAGGAACAAGCTCTTGGGGAAGTGTGGGAAGGGAGCTCCCTCCTGAGGATGCCCTTGTGCTGGGCAGGAGGATTCCTCTTCCACTCTGTGGAAGCGTTCCCATGATCCCCTGGCTATCAGAGCACAATATGCTGGTGTGTTTGCTATCCATATCCCCTGTCACTCAAGGAAGCTGAAGGAGAACAGCTCCGTATTAGGACAGACGACCCACGGCCCAGCAGGGCTTCATCACTCACCTGGGGCAGGGATGGCATTGTGAGTAGGTGAGGCGGCCAGGCCGAGGTGGCTCCCTGAGACGGGCAAGGCATTGCTCACAGAGGATGCAGCAAGCTGCTCCATCCCCACGGGACTTAGGTTCATCTCGTTCATCCTAGAAAAGAACACAGCAGGTTGGCAGCTAAAGCACTGATGTCCAAGGGTGCACTGCAGCAGCCCACGGCTCCGATGGACTCAAGACGCCCACTGGACAAGGGGAAAAGAGTCATCCACAGCTCTCATTTCTGAAAATGGTCTCTGAGCTCTGTCAAACATCCAATTCTACTATTAGGCTTAAAACAAACAACCAAACTACCAAGCCTCCTTGTTTTTACTCCTGCCCCAAGGCCTGCACCATTGCTTTTCCCATCAAGAACAAAACTGCCTGACACAGGGAATCGGACGTCTGGATGTGGTTGACAATTAATAGGCTCTGAGGACCATCTCTGAGACCCCTTAAGCAGGAGAGGGTGCTTAACCCGAGCCTGGGCTGCCATCTCTGGACCACCCTGGGAGAGTCACTTCCCCTCTTTTTCATCTGTAAGATGGGCAGTGGCAGCAGCCCCTCCCTATCTGGCTGTCAGAGGTATTTTTGAGGCACTGTTTGTCCCTTTATGTCAACCACTAGTCTGTCCTCAGAACCGTAACTTAACTAAAAACAGAAGCACTGGATACTTTTCTCCAACACAAGAATGTTTCAAACATTTCTTTGGTGAGACCTCAGGCACTGCAGACGATCTAGCCCATCCATTCCACGGCCACTGGCATTAACAATAGGGCTGCTATGGATTTTCACAAGAAAAAGGCACCATCAGTTGTGAAAGAATCCAGCCATTCTGGAGAGCAATTTGGAATTAGCCCCAAAAGTTATCAAACTGTGCATACCCTTTGACCCAGCAGTGCTACTACTGGGCTTATATCCCAAAGAAATACTAAAGAGGGGAAAGGGACCTGAATGTGCCAAAATGTTTGTGGCAGCTCTTTTTGTTGTACCTAGAAACTGGAAGTTGAATGGATGTCCATCAGTTGGAGAATGGTTGGGTAAATTATGGTATATGAAGGTTATGGAATATTATTGCTCTGTAAGAAATGACCAGCAGGAGGAATACAGAGAGGCTTGGAGAGACTTAAACCAACTGATGCTGAGTGAAATGAGCAGAACCAGAAGATCACTGTGCACTTCAATGTTGTATGAAGATGTATTCTGATGGAAGTGGAAATCTTCAACATAAAGAAGATCCAACTCACTTCCAGTTGATCAATGATGGACAGAAACAACTACACCAGAGAAGAAACACTGGGAAGTGAATGTAAATTGTTAGCACTGCTGTCTATCTACCCAGGTTACTTATACCTTCGGAATCTAATGCTTATTGTGCAACAAGAAAATGGTATTTACACACATGTATTGTATCTAGGTTATATTGTAACACAAATAAAATGTATGGGATTGCCTGTCATCGGGGGGAGGGAGTAGAGGGAGGGGGGGGATAATTTGGAAAAATGAATACAAGGGATAATATTATTAAAAATATATATAATAAAATTTAAAAAAAAAAAAAGAAAAAGAAAAAGGCACCATCACTCACTCCCTAGTTCAGATCAGAGGCTAACCTCTGGCTAATCCTTTATCAGCATCAGCACCAGAGACCAGGCAGCAGATACCAAGAGAGCGTTGCTAGCATGAGGAATTCTCCAAGCTGCGGGAGCCTGACTCCTTGTCTAAGTGCACACAAAACTTGGTGCCCAAGAGTGATGGGAGTCCCAAAGGGGATTTAGTTCTAGAAATTAATCTCAACAAAACCTCTCTTATATGAACTTTTCCCCCCTAACACAGCTCACAGTACCTGAGGTAGCCAAAGTAAGGGGTGGTATAATCATATTGTGATGAGTGGACTATTTAAATATTCAAAGCTCATTTAACTTCATTTCATTCCCAAGTCATAGACTTCACCCAGACATAAATATGTGATCTTAGGGCTATAAATGTGCTTAAACTTTGACCTTTTCAATAAGACTATTAGGTCAGTATCCCAAAAAGATCAAAGGAAAAGAACCTTTAGGTACAAAAATATTTATAGCAATTCTTTTAGTGATAGTAAAGAACTGGAAATTGAGAGGATGGCCACCAATTGAGGAATGGCCCAACAAATTATAGTATATAGTTTTGATGGAGAAATATTGTGTTATAAGAAATGAAGAGCAGGATGCTCTCAGGAAAATCTGTAAAAACTTATACAAATTGATGAAAAGTAAAGTCAGTGGAACCAGAAGAACATTGTACACAACAATAACGTGTGATGATCAACTCTGAATGACTTCGCTATTTTCTGCAATACACTGCTTCAAGAAAATGATGCAGGACTTGTGATGAACTTCTCCAGAGAAAGAACTGATGGAATATGAATGCATTTTGAAGCATACTTTTTGTCTTTAAATTTCTTCATTATTCTTGGCTGGGGGGGGGTGTTCGGTCTGTGTTCTTTTTTTGAAATGTAACTAATATGAAAACATTTTGTATGATTACACATGTATATCAAATTGGTTGCCTTCTCAAGAAGAGGAGGCAGAGAACTGGGAACTCAGAATGTTTAAAAAAAAAGTTAAAAATTGTTATTTACATAAAAGTGAGGAAAAAATTTTAAAAACATTTGTAAATAAAATTTTAAAAAATGTGCCCCTGTACTAGGCAATAAACTGGGTAAAAAAATCAGTGCAACCTTATCTCCCTAATGAAGAGGAAACAAATCTCAGAGCTTCCTGACATCTACGCTTCCTATTATCTCATTACTGCCCATGCTGTCAGGCACCGGTCCACAATAGAATGACATTCCTCCTCCCACTTCTATGCCCAGATCATTGTCTCAGGCGGAAGTGTCACCTGCTCCTCACCTAAGGATCTAGTCTCACTTCCTTTAAACCAGCCTCCCGGCAAGACGACATTCTTTGTACACAGATCTTCTAACTTCAGGAACTTCTAACTGCCTCCAATCATACCCGCACTCCCTGCTTAACTTGATGTCCAAGAGACTCTCCCATGTGGGGCCGCCATCGTCCTTCTAGTTTTCTCCCATATCACTATCCATTACCTCCCATGTACCAGATACTTCAGTGAAAGTGAACACCCCCCATCTGTCCCACATTTTCCCTCTCCCCTCTTCGTGCTGCGCCCTTCCTCTTCTCACCTCTGCTTCTGAAACCTCATTTATTCCCCCAAACCCAGTTCAAATGCCCCTCCTCCCTCCTCCCTGCTCGGAAATGTTCTTCTGTTCTCAGATAGGACTCCCTTACAGGCCCAGCACAAGTTTACAGGCTCTATGAGACCAGACCATGTGCCGGTCGTTTTTATCATCACCCTAGAGCTCGGCCCAGGACTCGGTGCCTGACACAAAGCAGGTGCTCTAGAAGCGCTATCATTCTGCTGCACTGGTCAGACAGCTTCCCATGATTCAGTGTACCAGGAGGGAGGCAGCCTCAGGACGGCAGAGCCCCAGCGCCTGCTCTGACCCGTCCCTGACCCCCACCTCTGGCGCTGCCCGCCGGGGCCCATCTGCTTCGGAAAGGGGGCTCCCTGGCAGGGAGTGAAGCTCAACTGAGCAGGAAGCTTAGCCCAAAAGCATCTTTCCCAGTGCGAAGCTTTAGGTGTCACAGGGAGACTGAGGCACCCGGGGCACCGGCTCGTCCAGTCACCCAGCCAGGAAATGACTGACAGAACTTGCCCGGCTCTGCCTCAGCCAGGCCCGGGCCTCCTGCGGCTAAAGCAGACACGACGAGCGCAGCCAGGAGGAACTGGACACTGTTTAACGAAGTCTGCCAGGACCCCGGGTCAAGCGCGTCTCTCCCGCTCACCCCTGCCCCACTCCCTGCCTCGGCCGAGAAAGCCCAGGGCCGTGCCCCCGGGCCTTCTGTGCCCCCGGGCCTTCTGTGCCGCCGGACGCTCGGGTGAGGAGCCGCCACAAGCTGCGGCGCAACGTGGAAGCGCCGGCACCTGGATGTAGCTGGGAAAGTGTCCTGTGGAGGGGAAACATTAGAGAGAAAACGGCCCTGGGGACAAAATCTGGGGAGAAGATTCAAAGGAATGAAAACCACGTTCTGGGGCTTTCGGAGGAAAGGGTTAAAAACGTCAGCTCCCGCGGCGGGGTCTGGGCCAGGGGCAGACGCTAGGCCGGACCCCGGCCCGGCGTGCCCCTGCCCCGCCAGCTGAGTTCCAGCTCTCACCAGCTCCCAGAGGGGCTGCGAGGGGAGGGGGAGCCCGAGCCCGGCGGGTCTCCGGGGACGCCCCCACCTGCGGCGCAAACAAAGGCTTGAGGTGCTGCTGGCGCCCGACCTCAGCATCCTAGGGGCTTGGGGGGAGGGGCCCGCGGGGGGCGGGGCCACGGCTCACCTGGGATGCATGGGCTCAGCGCCAGGTGACAGCGCGGCGGGCGGTGGGGAGGGTCAGGGCCCCGGTCCCTCGGTGTGGCCCTCGGGGGGCTCCGGCCCTCCAGCCCCCCGAGGTGAGAGCGTTCAGTCCTGCGGTGGAGCCCGGCTTCTCATCCCCGACCTCCGCGGGGAAGCCTGGGACCGAATCCTGGGCGGGAGAGAAGACAGCGAGACTGAGGCGACGGCCACGCCTCCACTGACCTTTGCCCCTCCCCTGGACACACCTCTTTTTTTTAAGCTAACTTTGCAAGCGCCTTCTCCGGCATCCGCCGGGAGGAGGGGCCGCGGGAACACATGCGCAGCGAGGGTGCCCATACAGCCAATACAGGGCGGATCCTCTCGGCTCCCGCCACGCCCGCCGCACCCGCCGCGCACGCGCAGACCAGAGGCAGGGGAGGCGTGCGAGCGCCAGTTCCGCTTTGTTCCTCTGGCAGCGGACCGCTGGTGGAAACCCCGCCCCCTCCCTGAACCCGCTCCTGGTCTGTGGGCACACGCGCACTGGGTGCCGCCCCTCCCCCAATCCTTGGCGAGCAGGCACCTCCCCTCCCCCCCGCGAGCCCCACACCTCCTGACCCCAAGGCCCCCTCCCTCACCTCTACCCTCCCCTAGGCCGCACCCGCCAAAGCGCCTTTCTATCACCGCCTCCTCCGTCTCCGCTTCTCTCAGGCTTCCCCTTAACTCCCTCCCACAGTTCCCCCCCCACCCCCAAACGGTCGTTCTCCTCTCTACCGCCCTCCCCAACTCATTCTTGCGCGTGCGCACCGAAGGGCTCGGGGGAGCGAAGCGCGGCGAGGGACCCCGGGGCAAAGATAGACAGCGTGGAGAAATCGAGCACCGAGTGATCGAACTGCGGTTGCTAGGGCAACGGAGGCGGGAACTTTAGATGGTTGGTCCCACTGAAGTGCTTCATTCTCCCTCTCACATAACAGTCACTTCGAAGTGGCCCCTTCCCCACATGCGCAGTACATGTCCTAGTGTGTGTCAGACCACGTTTGTGGTGTTCCTGCCACCAGGGACCTTAGAACCTAGGACTGGGAAAGGCAAAGCCAGGCAGAACTTGGAACAGGGGATGTCAGAGCTGGGAGGGAGCTTAGAACAGGGGATGTCAGAGCTGGGAGGGAGTCTAGAACAGGGGCTGTAAGAGCTGGGAGGGAGCCTAGAACAGGGGAGGTCAGAGCCTAGAACAGGGGAGGTCAGGGCCGGGAGGGAGCTTAGAACAGGAGATGTCAGGGCCTAGAACAGGGGATGTCAGAGCGGGGAGGGAGCTTAGAACAGGGGATGTCAGAGCTGGGACAGGGCTTAGAACGGGGGATGTTAGAATGTAGAACGGTACCTTTGAATGTGAACTATCTCTTCTCCTTATTACCTTATGGAAGCATCTTCAGCTCTCTGAGCCTCAGTAGTTAATGGTTCTGGAGACTAAATGTGGCCAAAGCAGAAGATACTCTTAACATCTTATAATATGGGTTGATGTAATTATTGTGATTGTTGTAACGTGCCCTCCTGGCAGTTACAATTACTAGTCTGCCCTAGACCCACCAGAGTACCTTTGACCACTGTCCTTTGCAGTGTGAGCTCTACCTGGCTCGCCTCCTCTGAGGCCTTCAGAGGTCTCTGGCCACGATTTCTTGAATCTATAGCTTAATAACCAGTAGCGCACTCAAGAACAGCCACGTGTAATCTTAAAAGCCTTTATTATACCGACTCACATAATGCCCTAACTGATGCCCTGACTTGTTGGTTCCCGAGTGAACACCTGGTCAGAAGACCCACGTGTTCACTACCAAAATCCTTACCTCTTTTGGCTACCCATCTCGGCTTGGCCACCCAGGCTAGGGAGCCAGGGTGAAGAGCTCCAGGTTAAAGAGAGCGATTGCTGCCTGCAGTGGGCTTACATAGGGCCTGTGAGGTCACACACAGCCAATCAGCGAGAGAGTCACCCATGACGAAGCTATCTCATTGTGGCCAAGATCCCACCTACGGCAGTCCTAATATCCACAGAAATTACTTCCGGGCCTCAATCTCCCCATGCGCTGTGGCACTGCCCATTTAAAGGGCCCTTACAGATTGTATGTCTCAGTAAAATATAAGTTGGTTTGGAAGACGCAGTGCCAGACCTTGAGCCTGACTGTGCCTCTGTGGGCTCACTCTGAACTTCAGTGGGCTCTGTGACGCCCGTTTCGCTGTTGTATCCCTGTAACAGTGAAACTGCCCATACTCTCAGGGACCTGACATTCTGCCGGGGGTTGGGGATGGGGTTGGAGCCGAGTAACCAGGAGCAGAACCTGGGATGAGCTCATGGGAGCTAGAAGGAAACACTGGCAAGGATGTTAAGTTGGAGTGAGACAGTGATGCTGGCAGTGGGGGGATTCGCACCCAGACCCAGAAAGGGTTTTCTCCAGGAAGCAAGGGCACAGGAGCTGAATCTTGAAGGATCCCAGGCCCAGTGTTGGGGAGGGCATGAGGCGCATGGGGACGTTGGAGGGCCTGCCGAGAGGTGGGTCCAGTGAGGTCTGGAGCCAGGGCCTGGCCGTGGCCATAGCTAGTGGACTGACAGCAGTGGGAGGCATGGATGGACTGGGAAGAGAAGGAACCTCCTGGAATCTGGCTTCCAAGGAGGAACAGCGGTCTTAATTAGCACCGGGTCCTATGGAACAGAATTAGAAGAGAAGATAAAGGACTTGGATTCGGCGATGAGAGGGGTGGAAGACGCCAGGCTGACTCTGGGCTCCTAAATCTCCGTGACCGGGAGAAGAGGAGGTGCTTTGGAGGAGAAGGTGATGCCTTTTCTTAAACATTTCTAAGTGGAGATGCCTCTGGAAGAGATCCCCGGCAAGCACCTGACAGTGCCCGACTTTTGGAGCGTGGGGGAGTGGGACTCTCTTCTGCTGAGTCTGGAGCCCCTCAAAACTTCAATTCAATCTGCATTAACTCAGTGCAAGGCTACGTACAAGGCCTACAGTATTAGGCCTGCTGGAACACAGGGGGAAACAGTTCCTGTTCTGAAGATACTTTCACATCCTGAGAACTGATGAGATATCTAAGAAAGAAAGTGTAGAGGTGTATACTTATTTATATATAAATGTGTATATATATACAGAGATAGAGAGACAGACACAGAGAGACAGAGAGACAGAGAGGAATAAGAAGCCTAAGGAGAAATCAGTGAGAAGAGCCCTGCTAAGGGAGCAGGAGAGGAGAATGACCTCAGTGAGAAGGTGCAATCTGACATGTGGAAGGAGAGCCAGAGCAGAGGGCAGCCATCCGGGCTTTCAGAGATGGAAGATCTCTGGTCATTCAGCTCCTGCCAGAAGGCCCCAGAAGTGGCACTTCGCCTCCTCCTTCCAAGGCAGCCTCGTATACTTCTAGACAGCTCTGTTTGTGAGGAGGGGTCTCTTAGAACAGACCCAAGTTTGCCTCTTCACATCTTCCACTCATGACTCCTAGTTCTGCCTTCTTGGGCCAGCTAGTACAAATGGAGGCAACCCTTCCGTGTACCTTATCTCCACTTGTCTTCCCAAATGCCCTTCACTGGGATGACCTTCAGGCCCTTCACCACACTCATTCCCCTCCTCAGGACCCCTCCATCATCAATATCTTTCCAGAATGTGTTGCTCCAAACTGAATCCAGTCTTGCAGATAGGGCCTGACCAGGACCTAGGAAAGTCGGGTGTTAACTTTGAGAAGCTAAGAGTTAACAAAAGCGTGGCCTACGTGTATGTGTGTTGCACATGTATTTTTCCAGATTTGATTCAAATAGAAGCATGAATGATATCTCCGGAGTCACCTCTGCCCACTCTTCTTCAAGGGAAACTTTAATTTTTGAGAGGCGTAGGAGACGGGGCCACAAAGCTAGCTACTCTGGTAGCCTCGAAGAGGGTCACTGGCCTAGAACTCTTATCTACCCTTGCCCCTTCAAATAGAGTCCTAAGAAAAATAAGTTGTAGGTTCAAGCCCCCCTCCGGATCATTAGCTCTTAATGGGGAAGGAATGCCCTTCAAAGGCTTGACTCCCTCCCCCAAACACTACTCATTTATCCACACTGATAGGAAAACTGAAACCAGAGAAGTTACTATACAGATTAGAATATGTTGACAACACACAGTGAATATTCTCCTATGGGAAGTGAGAGATCTCAGCTCAACTGTTAGAGAAAGTATTGCTGATTTTACTCAAGAAAATATAACAGTCTATACTGTAACACATGTAAAATGTATGGGACTGCCTGTCATCTAGGGGAGGGAGTAGAGGGAGGGAAGGGAAAATTTGGAAAAATGAATATAAGAGATAATGTTGTAAAAAAAAAAAATTACCAGTGTATATGTACTGTCAAAAAAATCATAATTATAAAATTAATTTAAAAAAAAAAGAGAAAATATAACAGTCTCTGGTGTGATAAATTGGGACTAGGGATATGGTGGAGGAAATAACACATCTCGTGTTCTATTCTTCCTGAAGTCTCTCTTTCTCTCTAAGGGCCTTTCCCTGAAGAAATGTGGACCCACTTTACTCCTCAAATAGGATGGAGACCCAAATAATCATTCTCTGTGATTGAAGTGTGTTTTATAAATAATCTGAGCTACAGGGTCACCAAAATTAGACCAAACTGCACAAATTGGGAAGAGCAACAACTGAGAAAGAAAGATCTACTGAAAAGAGATCAACAGTAGTAGAAGAGTAGATCAGGAAGTCAGATTTCAAGGGATTTAGCAGCAAGTAGGTGTGAGTTTGGGCAGTTGCTCTTGGAACTTGGCAGCAATTAATTCCTATATCCTTCATAGGACAATAGCTGGAGGGGATGGCAGAGTCAAATGAAAGCTGTTTTTTAAAGGATGACATAAATATAACTGATTGTGTTGATAGCTCCCTTGGAGAGAGCCAGGAGAAAGAAAGACTAAAGTTGGGAGGAGAAAGCTCCTATAGAGCTTTAAACTTTTCACAATCCCTTTTTGCCTGAGATCCTGGGTATATAGGAATATAAAATATAAAACAGGTATACGAATCAAACATTTACTGACAATAAATCATAGTTCCGTAATCCCCACATTCGGTTACAGGTCTCTATAGGGGGTCGTGAACCACAATTTAAGAAGCTGGACTATAAGTGATGGGATTGAAAATGCAGATTGCTTTTTTCCTCTCTTCAAAGACAGGAATAAAATAAGAGGAGAGATGAAAATACAGAGGAGTTTGAAAACTTAGAATGAGGGAGAGAATATGGCTTCTTCTATATTCTCCGTATATAGTAAGAGACAAGGATATATGTTGAGTGAAAAGAGAGAGGCGTTGAGATCTTGATGAGGGTAAGGGAGGGATGGAATGATCCCTAAAAGGAGGTAGGATAAAGAAGAAGGAAAGGAAAAATAAAAATTTGGTAGATTTAATAGTTGTAGTTGAGAACTCTGGTCCAATTAAAATTAACATGAATTTGTAGTGGACCCAGTCAATATGATAATGTGATAGAGAGTCAGGCCTGGAATCAGGATGCCTTGAGTTTAAATCCAGTTTCAGACACTTACTAGCTGTGTGACTCTGGGCAACTCTTTTAATCCTGTTTGCTTCCATTTTCGCAACTGTAAAATGGGGATATCAGCACCTATATTTCATGGTTGTTGTAAAGATCAAATGAGTAATATTTATAATGTATTTAGCACAATGTCCAGCACATAGTAGGTACAATATAAATGCTTATCCTCCAACAGTATCAAGCAGCTTGGGTACATGAGAAGTTAAATATTAAAATAAGATAAAATATGAAAAATACTTTGCAAATCTTAAAGCATCCTGTAAATGCTAACTATTAAACACTCCCACATCATTAAACTAGTGCACACATGACAATATTCCAAGTCACCTTACCACCCTGCTCCTCTGACTTGGGATGAACTCCAGATTGTCTCCAGATTTCACTGTCCATCTTAAAATGAGGTGTCCTAAACTTGGTGCCAAAGTTCAGATGTCATCTGACCTGACCAAGAGTAAATAACACTCCCCTCATTCTTGACCATATATATTTTTTCAATGCAGTGTAAAGTTACATCAGCTTAAAAATGCAAAGCAAAGAAAGGATTGTATATGAATTTGTGAACTTGTATTATGTTTTTTAAAGTCTGTATTAAATTTAATATCATTGAAAACCAACTTGTCTGTGTCTTCTAAACTTCTTTGATTTTTTTTTGTTTTATTGATTGATTGATTTTATTTTATTTTTTGCATTTTTATCATCACCCACCAACATCTACCTTCTCCCCATAGAAACCCTCTCTTATAAATACAAATAAAGATCATTAAGCAAAAATAAATAAATAAATAAACATACTGGAATTGCCTGAAAAGCTATGTTTCATTCTGCATCTCCCAGGAAGGTAGGGGGCAATAAATATTTATTACATATATAAATATACATACATTTGTGAAAGAAATCCAGGTTTAAAGGCATGACATCATTTTTTTGGTCAAAATTTACCTATAAATGGCTCCTACAAAAAATTTCTATTGAATTTCTCCAAAACTGGTGATCATGCCATCCTTGAATGTCTGGACCCCATTTTTCTCAGGCAAAAGGCAAGAAAGCTATTAGTAACTGAGATTTATCCAGCATTTTTGCAAAGGACTCGTTTGAAAGATGCTTTCCATAAAATACCTTATTTGATCTTCACAATAGAATTACTCTTATTCCTATTTTTCAAGAGGGAAACGGATCATGAATATAGTAAAAGAAGAAGAGCGAAAAAACAACCATGAAAAGATCTTGAGTAGTTAGGAGGGCTAAGGATAGGGCTTATGATTTCATTACCATTATTTTCCATTATATTTTTAATTAAATACTTTAAGTAGTTTTTTATTTCAAAATTTTTTCCAATTATGTGTAAAAACATTTTTTAAAAAGTTCTAAATTCTCTCCAAAATTCCCTCCTTCTTTAAAAACAAAAAAATTTCCCATTACATTTTAATCCGGTCCTTGACGCTTGGGGTGTAGAGAACTTCTAGATAAGGAAACCTCCTCTATTGAGGAAGATTGGCATCTTTTCTGCAGGGTATATAATCTCAGGAGCTGCCAAAGGCATGAAGAGGCAGGGACAAGTCCCTATAAAATATATTGATGTTTTCTGAGGATGTGTCTTATATGCTTTTAGGGAGATGTTTGAGTCTGAGGACCTGGGATTAAATCTGGGCTGAGAGCTCAGGTAAATCATTTCATCGAACTGGGCCTTTATTTTCCTTATATAAAAAATAAACCCTTTGGATCAGATGACTTTCTAGATTCCAGTTAGTGATCCTGTAATCCTATACCTGTCTCCTAGACTGACATCCTTGAGTTTGCCAGGACATATCTCAGGGTAAATTAGATCGTTAAAAGGTGACTAACCTGTAACTGAAAGGGATAATTACTTCCCTTTCATTCGACTTTATGGAAGAATTTTTCAGTAGCTTCAGGCAGATCCTTGAGAATAAACAGTGAAATACAGGACATGAACTGGAGCATGTTGGGGCCACACCATGAAGGTGACTTACAAGCAAAAGGTCCAGTCCACGTGTAAAAGTTAGGGTGCATGTGACTCCCAATGGTTTTTCCCATAGATTTATAAGGTTGAAAATGTTTGAGAAGTATGGAACACACACATATACGCTCGCACTGAGCCCTGGACACTGATGACACAATTAGGCTTTAGAGGACTTTCATCTTCAAAGACCTTCCCTCCTATGAATGGACTAATTAGTCATTTTGGATTGTGTGGCAAAAAGTCAGCTCTTCAAAGTCAGCCTTGCTTCTCCCTAGAACTGGGGCTCCCAGCCTTTCAAGTAGAGCATTTTCACCCCCAAGGGAAAATAAATTACCAGTGTGTATGTGTGTGTTTAAACATTGAAAAGAAAGGAAATAGTTCACTGTGCTCCATGCAAGGACTCGGGCCCTTGGATTCTGGGTGGGATTAGAGGAGGTCGGGAAATGCACTTAGGGATGTTTACAGTAAGCACCGGGAGAAAAGTCTGGCGGCAGTTGTTACTGTGGGGCCTTTTGATGGTTTTCCTCCCCCTTCTTTCCTCCCTTATTTTCTCTTTCTCTTTTTCTTTTCTATCATCTTTCTCTTTTGTCTCATTCTTTTTCTCTCATTTTCTTTTTCCTTCTTTCTCTCTCTTCTCTTTCTTTCCCCTTCCTTTCTAATTTCTAGAAAGTCATTTGATCTATGGGCCTAATTTTACAGATAAGGAAAAGAAGTAGATTAAGTGGTTTGCCTGAGATCCCACAGGTAGTAACCAGAGTCAGTTCCGGGTCTTCTGACTCTGACATTTCCCTAAAAACATAGCAGCTACATCTTAGAAAACTTCCTTATATGATAGATTCTTGAGCTTCACAACACATTCTCTCACTATCTCTCTTTTTCTCCAGTCCTTCCTTCTTCCCTCCCTTCCTTTTTTCTTTCTCTTTTTTCTTCCCTTCTTTTTCTTCCTTCCTTTCTTTTTCTTTTTCTTCCTTCCTTCCTTCCTTCCTTCCTTCCTTCCTTCCTTCCTTCCTTCCTTCCTTCCTTCCTTCCTTCCTTCCTTCCTTCCTTCCTTCCTTCCTTCCTTCCTTCCTTTGTTCCATCTTTCCTTCCTTTCTCTTTCTCTCTCTCTGTCTTTTTTCTTCCTTCCTTCCTTCTTTCCTTCCTTTCTTCCTTTCTCTCTTTCTCTCTCTCCCTTTCTCCCTTTCTTTCTCTCCCTTTCTCCCTTTCTCTCTCTTTCTCTCTTTCTTCCTTCCTTCCTTCCTTCCTTCCATCTTTCCTTCCTTTCTCTTTCTCTCTCTCTGTCTTTTTCCTTCCTTCCTTCCTTCCTTCCTTCCTTCCTTCCTTCTTTCCTTCCTTCCTTCCATCTTTCCTTCCTTTCTCTTTCTCTCTCTCTGTCTTTTTCCTTCCTTCCTTCCTTCCTTCCATCTTTCCTTCCTTTCTCTTTCTCTCTCTCTGTCTTTTTCCTTCCTTCCTTCTTTCCTTCCTTCCTTCCTTCCTTCCTTCCTTCCTTCCTTCCTTCCTTCCTTCCTTCCTTCCTTCCTTCCTTCCTTCCTTCCTTCCTTCCTTCCTTCCTTCCTTCCTTCCTTCCTTCCTTTCTCTCTCTCTCTCTCTCTCTCTCTCTCTCTCTCTCTCTCTCTCTCTCTCTCTCTCTCTCTCTCTCTCTTTCTCCCTTTCTCTCTCTCTCCCTTTCTCCCTTTCTCCCTTTCTCTCTCTCTCCCTTTCTCCCTTTCTCTATCTTTCTCTCTTCCTTCTTTCCTCCCTCCCTCCCTCCCTCCCTCCATCTCTTTCTTTTCTTTCTTTCTTTCTTTCTTTCTTTCTTTCTTTCTTTTCTTTCTTTTCTTTCTTTTCTTTCTTTCTTTCTTTCTTTCTTTCTTTCTTTCTTTCTTTCTTTCTTTCTTTCTTTCTTTCTTTCTTTCTTTCTTTCTTTCTTTCTTTCTTTCTTTCTTTCTTTCTTTCTTTCTTTCTTTCTTTCTTTCTTTCTTTCTTTCTTTCTTTCTTTCTTTCTTTCTTTCTTTCTTTCTTTCTTTCTTTCTTTCTTTCTTTCTTTCTTTCTCTTTTCCTTCCTTCCTACTTTTCATTCCTTCCTTATTCTTATATATAACCATAGCTTAAAAAAAAAAAAAAGTTGTCCTGACCCTGTTAAACCTGACTAATTGGCAATAGATTTCCTACCTGCAGTCACTGCTAAAATATATCTTCCCGTCTCCTTTAAATTTGACAAATTAGAGCTAGACTTCTGAGGTTGAAGAGGGAGGCCTTGCACTCTCCTTTCCCCTGGGGTCCTCCTGGATTTGACACACCTTACAACCACAAGAGAGCACTCTTTCCTTTGATGATTTCCCCCCTCCACCTCCCTGGGAATGAAAGAGCGAGTTTTAAGTTTGCAAACAGTCTGAAGAGCTCTTCCCATTAGCCCTGAACACCACAAACCACAAAGGCTCCAGTTGGGTTTTGATTTTCAAGGAGAAAAGCCTCCGGTGAACTCTTTCTTGGCCTGACAGCAGATCATTGGGTTCCTGGGCGGGGCTCTCCCAAACCCGAAAATTCCTGGGCATTTTGCAAGCTACTCATCTCCTGAAGACCTCGACTCAGTGGATTATAATAATTGAAAAGCATTGGGAGCTGGGGAAGATTATTTTGTGTTGGGGGTGTGCTGGCATTTCCAGGACTGAATGTGGGGGATCCTTTGTTATTTTTTGAAATAAGAAGATCAGAGGGGGGAATGGGGGTTTAAGGTATGGATTAGTGGTCCTGAAAACTTTGCTTGCCAACTCAGCTCAGATTCTTATATAAAAACCTCCGAGCACAGAGAACTTTTTAAGTCATGAAGAGTCGCCTTGGAACCTCCATGGGAACCTGAGTTTGCTGATTCCTGTCTGGACCGCAGATCTTCACTGAAGACCCACTGGGAATAGTGGGCTTGATTTGGGTCTCTCCAGATAACATTCCCTCCTGCTTGGACGTCAGTCCCTTTGGTGACTCCTTTTTTTCGGCAAATAATGGAGAACAGTAAGTCTCATAGCGCCCTGAAAAGAATACCGTGCCGCCTGACTGGCACATCCATGAACGTGCCGAATCGTGCCAGGCTGGCTTTGGGAGAACCCTTCCATTTCTCCTTCCACCTGGACAGTGCCTACTGGGACCGGGCCTACTACAGGGGCTGCTCAGGAAGATTCGCCTGCTTTCCTCTGCCGGGACAACTGGGGGTACTGGATTGCGCCTTCGAGCCAGCCTTCATCCAGAAGCGGAACGAGCGGGAGCGGCAAAGGGTGCGCTGTGTGAACGAGGGCTATGCTCGCCTGCGGGACCACCTCCCCCGGGAGCTGGTGGAAAAGCGCCTCAGCAAGGTGGAGACCCTCCGAGCTGCCATCGGCTACATCAAACATCTCCAGGATCTGCTCGACTGCCATTCTCTGGGGGCTTGCAACAAGGCCAAAGACAGCCCGGCCATGGCCAGCGCCGACCCAAGTCCAGAGTGCAACAGTGATGGAGAATCCAAGGCCTCCTCAGCCTCTTCTCCATACAGCGAGTGTGAGGAGGTGGGCAGCTAAGAAGAGTCATCCTGGGGAAGGGCTTCATTTTCCGGACCTCTCGATTATGATTTCCTACCGATTTGTCAAAAACTCAGCCAGGGAGTTTCCATTTTGGTGTCTCTTCTTCAAGTCAAGATATTGGTGAGGAAAAAAGAAACGACTGTTTTAGTGAAGGGGGGGTTGTTCTTTTCTCTAAGGGGTTTCCCCCCTTAAACTATTTTGGGGGGCTTTTAAAGTAATGTTTTTCCTTGTACATATTTCTCTGAAAAGCATGGGGGTGAGGAAGCAGGTACATTTCTGTTAACGTCCTGAGATGACAGGGGATGGAAGAAAAGAACTGGAAAATGGGGTGGGAACGGGAAAAGCGAGGCTGTCCACAGAATCTCAGAATCCAGCTATGATTCTAGATACTTTAAAGAAAAATAACACCTGGAATTTCCATCTGTAAGAGATGAGCGTAAATGAGAGAGAGAGAGAGAGATGGATAGGTCAATGGATGAACAATGGAACTAGGAAATCCTTCGAAGGATTTACCCTGCCTGACCTCTTCTCTGTGTGAATTAAGTTAGAACTCTTAACGGACTCATGGTTTTTGGTGACTGGGACCTCAAGTTGACAGCCCAGAGGTAATTTGCTAGAGCCAGCCCTGGATAAATACTCTTGATCAGCTGGGTTGGGAAGCCTCTACAAGGTGCCTGTCAGTGTGAAATGCTGGCCCTTGGGAATTTTGCAGCATGGAACAGAAAATAAACCATCTTGGAATGTTAATGATATCTTGGGGAGGGTGAAGGGGGTGGATGTTTGAAGATGGGAAGATAATCAAAATGCATTTGAAAATGTCCTCCCCTCCAGCTCTTTTTATCACTGTCCTCCCCCTTTCTCTGGGGAGGTGTCCTCTTTCTCATCCTTTTCTCACTCTCTCCTTCCAACTTCTGATTAAATTAAAAGTTGCTCTAAGGTAACCCACTGGAGATAATTGGATGTGACTTTTTGATGGCGGTAAAATGCTTGGGAATAGAAGGAAAGGCTTGGTGGAGATCAAGCAGCAGGGGAAGAGAGGGGACAGTTCTCCAAGTTTGTCCTATCCTGAAGACTCAGTGGAATTACATAAAATGGGAAGCAGAGACTCTGGGAGGAAAAGAATAATCAATCGGAGGCAACTGAGTGCTGTAGAAAGAAGGCTGGGTTCAGATCCCTGTCCTGCTACTTCTTGGCTTCTCAGTGAGGGCCTCAGGGGTTCCAGTGAAGGGTCTATAAATTTGTAAAAGGAGAGGGAGAAGTTTGTAACCTGGGTCCGTGAACTAAAAAAAAAAGATGATAACTATTTCAATAGAACTGGTTTCCTTTTTAGTCCTGTGTGTTTTGTTTTATGAATCATGATTCTGAGAAAGGCTGCAGAGATTTCACCAGGTTGAGCACCAGGTCACAAAAAAGGGAAAGATGCCCTTCACCAAGGGATGGCTAAGCTCTCTATCAGGCTACCGGGTCTATTGCCATTGAGGGATGGGAGTCACTTTCCCACTTCCCAGTTTGTTCCCTCATGCTTTTATATTGATACTGATTCCTTGTGGCAGGAGCACTATGATGGAGGTCCACAGGGAGCCAAGGCTGATTACAGCTGTTTTCTCCCTAGCCTGGTTTTCTCAGGTATCAGAATACCTGATAGGGGAATAGGACCTAATTACCTAATTAGGGGTGGGGGGGGAGAAAGAGGATGAGAGGGAGACAGAGACAGAAATACAGAGAGAAAGACAGAGAAGGAAGAGACAGAAACAGAGACAAAAAGAGAGAGGAGAGAGAAAGACAGAGGCTGAGATAGAGGGAAGAGAAAGAGAGAGAGAAGGAGGGAGAGAGAGAAGGAAGAGACAGAGAGAGACAGAAACAGAGACAAAAAGAGAGAGGAGACAGAAAGACAGAGGCTGAGATAGAGGGAAGAGAAAGAGAGAGAGAAGGAGGGAGAGAGAGAAGGAAGAGACAGAGAAGGAAGAGAGAGACAGAAACAGAGACAAAAAGAGAGAGGAGAGAGAAAGACAGAGGCTGAGATAGAGGGAAGAGAAAGAGAGAGAGAAGGGGGGAGAGAGGGAAAGAAGGAGGGAGAGAGAGAAGGAAGAGACAGAGAGAAGGAAGAGAGAGACAGAAACAGAGACAAAAAGAGAGAGGAGAGAGAAAGAGGCTGAGATAGAGGGAAGAGAAAGAGAGAGAAAGAGGGAGAGAGAGAAGGAAGAGACAGAGAGACAGAAACAGAGACAAAAAGAGAGAGGAGAGAGAAAGAGGCTGAGATAGAGGGAAGAGAAAGAGAGAGAAAGAGGGAGAGAGAGAAGGAAGAGACAGAGAGACAGAAACAGAGACAAAAAGAGAGAGGAGAGAGAAAGAGGCTGAGATAGAGGGAAGAGAAACAGAGAGAAGGGGGGAGAGGGAGAGAAGGAGGGAGAGAGAGAAGGAAGAGACAGAGAGAGACAGAAACAGAGACAAAAAGAGAGAGGAGACAGAAAGACAGAGGCTGAGATAGAGGGAAGAGAAAGAGAGAGAGAAGGAGGGAGAGAGAGAAGGAAGAGACAGAGAGAGACAGAAACAGAGACAAAAAGAGAGAGGAGACAGAAAGACAGAGGCTGAGATAGAGGGAAGAGAAAGAGAGAGAGAAGGAGGGAGAGAGAGAAGGAAGAGACAGAGAAGGAAGAGAGAGACAGAAACAGAGACAAAAAGAGAGAGGAGAGAGAAAGACAGAGGCTGAGATAGAGGGAAGAGAAAGAGAGAGAGAAGGGGGGAGAGAGGGAAAGAAGGAGGGAGAGAGAGAAGGAAGAGACAGAGAGAAGGAAGAGAGAGACAGAAACAGAGACAAAAAGAGAGAGGAGAGAGAAAGAGGCTGAGATAGAGGGAAGAGAAAGAGAGAGAAAGAGGGAGAGAGAGAAGGAAGAGACAGAGAGACAGAAACAGAGACAAAAAGAGAGAGGAGAGAGAAAGAGGCTGAGATAGAGGGAAGAGAAAGAGAGAGAAAGAGGGAGAGAGAGAAGGAAGAGACAGAGAGACAGAAACAGAGACAAAAAGAGAGAGGAGAGAGAAAGAGGCTGAGATAGAGGGAAGAGAAACAGAGAGAAGGGGGGAGAGGGAGAGAAGGAGGGAGAGAGAGAAGGAAGAGACAGAGAGAAACAGAAACAGAGACAAAAAGAGAGAGGAGAGAGAAAGAGGCTGAGATAGAGGGAAGAGAAAGAGAGAGAAAGAGGGAGAGAGAGAAGGAAGAGACAGAGAGAGAGAGGCAAGAGAGACAGAAATACAGAAAGAGGAGAAGAAAAAGGAGAGACAAAGAGAAGAAAGAGTAAGACAGAAAGAGAAGGGAGAGAGAGAGAGAGAGAGAGAGAAACAGAGACAAAAAGAGAGAGGGGGAGAGACAGACAGACAGAGGCTGAGAAACAAAAGGATAGAGACCAGGAAGGGAGAAGGGGAAGAAAGACAGAAATACAGAGAAAGGGGGAGAAAAGGGAGAGAGACAGAAATATAGAAACAGAAATAAAAAGACAGAGAGGAGAGAGACAGAAGGAAGAGAGAGACAAAAAGAGAGGAGAGAAACAGAAGCTGAGATAGAAGGAAGACACACACACAGACAGAGACAAAGACAGAGAGAGACAGAGAGAGAGAAGGAAGAGACAGAAATAGAGAGCGAGAAGGAAGAGAGACGGAGACAGAGAGGACACACACACAAACAAATGACAAGGAAGGGAAAGAGAGAAAAAGGAAAAAGAGATGATAAGCAAGGGAAGGAGGGAGGGGGAGAGAGAATGGACAGATTTACAGCAAAACCAGACCGTCTACGTGCTTAGAAGCTCCTCTTCACAGGATGGTGAATGTAAGGGCAACGCCATCTACCAAAGACTACTGAATTATGGAAGGGCTGCTATCTGCAGCAGAGGGGAGATGGAAGAGTCCTCCCCAGAGACCATCTAATCTGGCCTCCTAATTTTACAGAGGAAATGGAGGCTGAGAGGAGAAGTGGCTTGGCCAAGGTAATGGGTGGTAAGCCTCAGGAGCAGCATTGGAACCCAGGTCTCCAGCCCCGGAGCACAGGTAGTCTGGGGCAGAGCCAGGGTTCAAACTCATGGGCGCCAAATCATTGCCGGGGCAGTCAGCCAAGTGACCTAGCATTTGTTCAGTGCCTGGGACGTGCTGGGCCCCACCCCAGGTGCTGGTTCAGTGGAAAGCTCCTTGGACTCAGAGTCCCAGGCTCTTTTGTAAATTTTGGCTTGTCCCTCCAGTTCTCTGGGCCCGATTCCTCCTCTGTGAAAAGAGGGGGTTGGCCTCGGTGCCAGCTTTTCACCTGGGATCTGGAGCATCGTGGGTCTGAGATTTATGTCATACCATACACATGCTGGCTCACTGCTGCCTCGCTTGTGTCTTTCTATCCCCCATGCCTAGTATGTAATAGGCGCCTAATAAATGCTTGTTAATAATAACGAATAAAAAACTGGACTGTGATGGCTCTCATTATTCAGAATAGCTTCTGATTTTCAACTACTCAGAAGGAAAAGCCAGAATAATTCTAAGTCAAAGACTTTGTCTTGCCTAAGAGTTGCAGGTTTTTTGGCTCCAATTATTATACATATATATGATAGTTATTATGATATATAATTATATTTAACATTATTTTTGTTTTGCTCATATAGAGTCAGTCCCATCCCTCATCAGCCCCCCCTTTTCCTGTTTCTTCCTCCAGGGAGGATGTTATTCCCCCAAAAGAAGAGGTCAAATGACGAAAGCCAGTGTGTGTGTTATATTTACTAATTAAAAGCAAATGGGGAGAATGCCGGTGTTATCTTGCTGTCTGGGGGAGAGGAGAGGATATTTGACCAAGTCCCTGAGTGTCTGGAGAGTTTTTTAGTGGCTTTGTTTTGGTAAAGAGCCCAGACTTTACGTTCAGGGCAAGGTCATGACTGTGAGAAACACTTTGGGGGAATTTTTTTTTAAAAATGAGCTCTTAGATCTAATGAATATCACTTTTCTTTAAAGAAGAGGCCAAAAATCTTCCTGAAGGCTCTCAGTGCAAGGATGAAATATTAAAATATCCAGCTTCCTTTTTGTACTGAGAGGGAGCCCTCTTTTAAGGAGAAAAGTAGGGCAGAAGATGCATTATTTTTGAAAATGCTAGAGAGAGCATCACCATGTTTGGAATCAGGACACCTGTCTCTGAGACTGGCCAGTTCTATATGCCTGAGCAAATCTGCCATCACAGCCGTAGAGCGGGTCTCAGAGGCCACCTGCATCTCGTTCAGCCCTTTCCTTTTACAAGGGAGGAAACTGAGGCACAGATAATCGTGGCCCCATGGCTAGCAAGCAGCCCAGCTGGGTTAATAACAATAGCAAAATCTGGAACACAGGATTTTTACAAAGGTGAATGTTAAAAACTATCTTTGCATGTATCACAAAAAATAAAATACGATTTTAAAAAAGAATAATAGCTAACATTAAGGTTTACAAAGCACTTCAAAACATTATCTCATTTTAATCTTTACCACACCTCTATAATATTATTCTTCCTTCTTTTCTATCCATTTTTAAAAGTAAAAAAAAATCCAGATTATTATCCCCATTTTACATATAAAGGAACTGAGGCTAAGTGGTTAAAACAAAGTTAATAAGTGTGTGAGGCAAGATTTGAACCTTATTGACTGTCTCATTTATCTTCCTTCAGGGATATAATTTCTGCAACTCTAAATCTAGTGCGTTTATTACTATGCTTCCCCTGGGAAAAGAAAAGTAGTCATGAAAATTTAGTATGAAATAGATAGCTTAATCCTATATTAGGTCCAACCTGAGTTCAAATCCAGATTCAGACATTTATTAGCATTATGACCTTGAGCAAGACTCTTAACCTTCATCTGCCTCAGTTTTTCATCTGTAAAAATGGGGATCATAAGAGCACCCATCTCCCACGATTGCTATGAGGATCTAGTGAGATGATATTTATAAAGGTCTCTCTATATGTTATCATCATCGTCATTTTTATGGCCAATTAAGCAAGTCTAAGATAAAGGCTCACCTCTATCACAGGTCAGAAATGCCCGGAGTCTTTCCGATTCAATCCAATTCAATTCACCTGCATTTATAAAGTACCTATTATGGGCCAGGTGCAGGTAGATGTCATAGTGAAAGGTTCTGAGTTCAAATTGACCTCAGATACTAGTTGTATGAACCTGCGCAAATCAATGTTGTTTGCCTCAGTTTCCTTATTTGTAAAATGAGCTTATGAAAGAAATGGCAAATCACTCCAAGTATCTCTTCCAAGAAAACTACAAAATTGGGTCACCAAGAGTCAGATGCAATTGAAGAACAATTGTCCAGTCCCTATGCTAGGCCATGGAGACACAAAGACAAAAATGAAAGCATCCCTGCCCTTAAAGAGTGTACATTTTAGAGGGTGGGAGGGGAGAATGAAATAGATTCCTACAAAGTCAATAAAAATAGAGTCATATCAAGGAGCCATGGGGCAGATGGGAATTCCTTATGACTCAAATTCCATTTTCCTTTCAATTTGAACCATCATTAAAAAAAAAAAAGTGTGTATGTATATTTTGGCAAGACAATTTAGGGTTAAGTGACTTACCTAGGATCACACAGCTAATCAGTGTTAAATGTTTGAGGCTGGATTTGAACTCAGGTCCTCCTGAAGCCAGGCCTGGTGCTCTATCCACTGTGCCATCTAGCATCATCATTTCAGAGCTTTCTCTTTCCCTTCTGGTCTGCTTGTACCCAACTCTCCAGGTTACATCTCTCTTTGTTTTCACTCATGTTTTTTCATGAGCCATAGCAAACACTTGCATCATTTAAAAAGAATACTGTCAATTTAATGACATTTTCTTCAATATCTTTTTTCCATATTACCTTGGTTTCCCAATCTGTCCCCCATCTTCTCATCAAGAGAGTTGTCCTTTATGAGCATTTTTTAAAAAGAGAGGAAAAAAAGGTCAGCAAAGCTAACCAACATCTCCATGGATGCAGTGTTCCACACCTAGAGTGTCCAACCACTATAAAGAAGAAGAAGGTACATTCTCATATTTGGACTTTCTGGGCCAGGACTGGTTATTGAGAGCACCTTGAAGGTTCCCTTGTACATTTAAATGGTTCTTCCAGAACCACTGCTGTATCTTTTTTTACATTACAAATTTATTTTATTGTATCTCAACTGGACTCTTGGCAAGAAGGAAATCCTTTGAATCCCCACTAATTGATTCAGTTTTCCATACCCCACAGAAGCTTCTTCTCCTTCCACCAGCTTCTCTCACCACCTCCATAGCCTTCTCAGTGAGGGACCTCACTTCTTACTTTATTGAACTAATTGAGTTCATTATGAACTCCATCTTTTCCCCTCCTCCTTATCTCCAGACCTTTTTTTCGTCATCCCTGATACCACCTTTCCTCGGATAATGAGGCAACTCTTTTTGTCAAGACCAATCCCTCTATCTGGGCCTTTGATGCTATTCTGTCCTGCTTTCTCTAGAGGCTTAATCCCTTAATCTTCCCCACTTTTTTCCTTCTAATGATCAATATCTTCCCAATTACTTGTTATTTCTCTGATATAGATATTAGAAAATACCTGATCTCTCTCTCTCTCTCTCTCTCTCTCTCTCGCTCTCGCTCTCTCTATATATATACAGAGAATATCTATATATAGATAGATATACAAGAGAATATATCTATTGTGATTTAAAATTTTTTTTAAAAATCATAAATTTGACAAAAGTCCACAAACACAAATATTTCCTTATTATGACAAACAAAAAAATAACCAAAGAGAAAAGGAAGATTGTATGTGACACAGCAGGTCTCTATTATGTATAGCTTGTAGTTTTTTTAGGTTTTGTTTTTTTTTTAAAGTATACAACAAATTTAACAGGAGAACTCCAAACCAGCTGGGGCAGCAAGGTGGCCTGGTGATTAAAGTGCCAGACCTGCGGTCAGGAAGACTCATCTTCTGGAATTAAAATCTGGCCTGGGACATTGACTAGCTGTGTAACACTTCACTTTGTTTGACTCAGTTTCCTCATCTGTAAAATGAGCTGGAGAAGGAAATGGCAAACCACTCCAAGATCTTTGTTAAGAAAATCACAAATGGGTCACCGAGAATCGGACACTACTGAAATAAGTGAACAGCAACAAACAACAAGAAAGTTCTAATGCACTGCCCAATTCATGTCTCCCTTTTTGCTTTTTTTTTTTTTTTTTTGTATACTTTAAATTTTCCTGTAACATATGTTCTGAGGTAACAATTCTAATTCCCACTTATATCAACATGGAGGCCCAACATGGAGGCCCAACATGGAGGCCCAACATAGAGGCCCAACATGGAGGCCCAACATGGAGGCCCATGGAGGGAACTTCTCTGTCTCCTTCAGGCCTAAGGGCTATTCTGAAGGTTTGGAGGAGATGTCCTTCTCTAATGTATGTCATGAGCCCCCATCAGTGTACATTAGCAATCAAGAACCAACTTAGTCAGTCATCTTGAAATGTCTATTAGGAAGGGGCACTAACTATAGATATGAGAAGAATAGTTGGTATGAAACATTCCCACTAAAAGTCTATGACACATTCTCCCTTTAGAATAATCAGTGAGCCAATAAACATTTATTAAGTCCTTACTTGTAGCCAGGCACTGTACTAAGTGCTAGGAATATGAAAAGAAGCAAAAGACTTAAAATCTAGTGGGGGAGACAACATGTAGATCAGAAAGCTATATATGAGAGTAATAGAGAATAATTCTCAGAAGATACTAGAATTAGAGAGAGGGGTTATGAAAGGGTCCAGAGAAAAGGAGGCTCAAGTTTAGAGATCTCTCAGCTCCTAATGGCTTTTCTCCTTTTCTCAGACTGCTCAAGACATCTCTTTAGGTATGGAACCATTCTTACCTGAATTCCTTATGGAGCCATGAATTACTATTCATTCTGCCCTTGGCTACAAATGCAGCCATGTCGTTAACTGATCCCGGGACACCACTAGGATGCCAATGGAATAATGAGAAATTCTCTGGACCTCCGAAGTTTATAAGGTCCTTGATCCGGAGACACTACTAGGCTGCTAATGCAGTCATCAGAAATTCTCTGGATCTATAAAGTTTATAAGGTCCTTGATCTGGGACACCACTAGGATGTTAATGGGATAATCAGAAATTCTCCTGACCTCCAAAGTTTACAAGGTCCTTCTCTGGTCAAGGGGATGAGGGAAGGAGGGAGAGGGAGAAAACTAAGGCTAAAGCTAAAGGATTCTCGTTCTCCCTAAGAGACTGCTCAAGGGTTTTAGCTCTTTGGCATTTGCTGGAATACAAATCTCTGTTACATACTCTAAAAACTTAAGTTTTGTCCTGGTCGACCTAGGATATACTATAAGATATTTAATATGGATGGGAATGCCTGCCAACTAGGGGAGGGGGTGGAGGGAAGGAGGGGGAAAATTTGGAACAGAAGGGAATACAAGGGATAATGTTGTTAAAAAAAATTACCTATGCATATGTACTGTCAAAGAAAATGTTATAATTATAAAAATAAATTAAAAAAATTAAAAATAAAATAAAATAAAATGTTAAAAAAAACATCACATTTCACCAGCAGTGGAGGATACATAGGAGTGGGATGAGACCTGAGGCCAGAAAAACAAATGGAAGGCTACTGCAATCGACTTACAAGAATAAAGACCTAACCCAGGTGTGAGGGAAGGAAAGGAACTTATGGGAATGATATTGTAAAGGTAGAAATGGAATAAAAGATTTATTGTATTGAAAAAAAAAAAAGTTTTGTCCTGGTCTGTTTTATAATTGATTCTCATTGTATGGCCACATTTCTTCAGCCAATCCAAATATTCTTCCAGATAAACTCACCCCAGTTCATCCAAGGACATTTCCTACTTAATCTAAAGTACTTGACTGATTGGTTGATTCTCAATATGATCCTAAGGTATAAGGACATCTTTTTACTTCCATATGGTGAGGACTTATTTAATTCATTCAATCATTTCATCTATCTATCGATACTCTTTCTTTCTTTTTCTTTTTTTTTTTTTTTTCTGAGGCAATTGGTATTAACTTACCCAGAGTCACACAGCCAGGAAGTGTTAAGTGTCTGAGACTCAGGTCCTCCTGATTTCAGGGCTGGTACTCTATCCACTTAGCTGCTGCAGTCTTTCATTTCTTTCATCATTCTCCCTCACTCCCCCATCCTCATAGTGTTGTGAATAAACTCCTTGACATTCTCAATCTTTTCATCACATATAGCAGTGACATCCTTACTCAACCATGATTTAGAACTTAGATTCTGAGGACTTGTCTTTCTCTAATGTGATGTAGTTCATGAGCCCTCCACCAGTGTACTTCCCATCAACATGAGCAGTCGAGATTGATGGATTCTACTTTGTCTCAGTAGCTATCACAGATTCTTGTCATCCTATTGTCAGTCTTGAGGACTCAGACTTCAAAGCCATCCATAGTCTTATATGGCTCAGAGTGTTTTTCAGCTGCCCCATCAGACTGGGGGAAAATTTCATGTTCTGGGCCAGCAATTCCTGGATCTAACCAACGGAAGGGGATTAGCACTTTTCTTTCTTTCTTTTTTTTTATTATTATTATAGCTTTTTATTGACAAAACATATGTATGGGTCATTTTTCAACATTGATCCTTGCAAAAATTTCTGTTCCTACTTTTCCCCTCCCTCCCTCTACCCCCTCCTCTAGATGGCAGGCAGCCCCATACATGTTAAACATGTTAAAGTATATGTTAAATATAATATATGTATATATATGTATTTGGGTTTTTTTGTTTTTTATTATTATAGCTTTTTATTTACAAGATATATGCATGGGTAATTTTACAGCATTGACAATTGCCAAGCCTTTTGTTCCAATTTTTCCCCTCCTTCCCCCCTCCCCCTCCCCCAAATGGCAGGTTGATTAACACATGTTATATATGTTAAAGTATAAATTAAATACAATATATGTTGTATATATATTTATACAGTTCTCTTGTTGCACAATAAAAATTGGATTTAGAAAAAAGGTAAAAATAACCTGGGAAGAAAAACAAAAATGCAAACAAAGAACAACAGAAAGAGTGCAAATGCTATGTTGTGGTCCATACTCATTTCCCAGTGTTCTTTCGCTGAGTATAGTTGGTTCTGTTCATCACTGCTCAATTGGAACTGATTTGGATCCTCTCATTGCCAAAGCACTTTTCAAAAGTTGGTACTGTCTAGAGAAAGGTTCTATTTCTTTCTCTACTCCATCTCCAAAAATCTCTTTATCAAGTTCACAAAGATAACCATGATCCCATTTATCACCCAGGGAATATGGATTCTGACAAAAATGGAGACCCCAGGAGTCCTTCTCTGCGGAGCAGTTATGCTTCCTTGGACAAGTATTTTGACTTTGTCAGGGGCCCAAGAGCCAAATGCATCAGTGAGCTTTCATCTCTCAAACAGCTGGAGGAGGGGACACAGGGGAAGAGGGAGGAGAAATTCTCACAATTGCTTTTTAGTTCTCCTATTTGTCCATTAAATTATAGAACTGTTTCCAGCTCTTTGATTATTATCACTGTATGTCTCTTAAGAAAGTTGCAGGCTCTTCTGAGTGCTGAGATGGTTTTTTAATCCTCAAGCTGCAATTTAACTGGGTCCTTTGGTAAAGACCTGTCAACAGCCTTTTCATGTTACATTACTCATTGTCATTAACCATGGCCAGAATGAAACCGCAGAGACCGCAGAAGGAAGTGGATTCAGACAGTAAAACCATCACAACTGGTTTATACATTTGAAGCAGGAGTGGGGATAGAGGGAGGAGGGGATACCCTTAAAGCGTCTCTCTTTTCCTTGATGTCTTTCTGACGATGGAAAAGTTGACGACAAAGAACGCTTATTAATAGAGACTGGCTAATCAATCCCCCAGCTACATGAAGATCAATAGCTCAGTCATTCACACAGGGGATGGCTAAGAATATTGGGGTTCAGGACAGGGAGTAGAAAATATCCCCTCAATTTATGATGAAATTGTAAAAACAATAATAAATACAAGGGCAAAGATGAGTGGGGATGGAGATTCTGGGACAATGAAACGCTGGACAATGGAGAGAATTTATTTACTGATCCATTTGAGAAGAGGAGGTTCTCTTGAATACACAGTTGGCTCTATTCTCTGCTGCCAGAGGTCACACTCTTAAAAGCTGTTTCCTGCCCCTGGCTCTTTTAGGAGGTAATGAGGACATTTCTGGGGCTGACCTGTGGTTCCTATGACTGCTCTAAGGTCTTCCTGTATCTAATGTTATGTCTTAATTCCTTCCAGTTTTAAATTTCTATTGAAAGGATTTTTCCAGCCCTGACTTAATACCTTATGGAAAAGAACAAGAACTGGGGCTATATCAGAGGCTAACATCCAAAGGGGCACAATTTTCTGTCCCCAGGGGATCACCTCCCTCCTAGTGTCAGCCATACTACCTTATCCCTTACCCACCTGGTTTTCCATCACTTCAGAGTCACATTCACCACTCATTCCTCTACCTGGGCACCTCCTTCCTGGAGCTTGACAGATAGGATCTCATCCCTTCTTCCTCCAGGGAGCCTTCTTGGCTTATCGTGGGTAGCCCTGACGGGGAGTAGGAGCATATCGGGGACTGTGCTGTTAAGAATTTCACAAACTTTACTTAGATGGAGGGGGGGGAAGGAGGAAATAAGCAAGACATATTTTAAAATTTAATGTGCATTACTAATTTCTTTCCCATCATTTTCCTAAGTCTACACAATCAATAAAGCAAGAGTCAAGTGTTGACTTGTAGGATTTTCCAGTTTCCAAGGTATAAATGGTCACACTAAAAATTTAATAATGAGCTCTAGCTACTTAGAACTGGGTGTGTAAGATGCCCAGAATCAGCATAGGGGAATTGCAGTGAAGGAAGCTTGCCTGATTCATGGCAGCCACTGCCTACTCCTATCAGTCCAACAGTAAACTCATCCTTGGCCCCCTTCCTTCTTAGATACTAATCTCCTTGTTCTGTTTCCATTGCACCCTTTATGACTAGCCTTTGCAAAAAGAATCATTTCTTTTTTAAAAAAAATTTATTACAGCTTTTTAATTTCAAAACATATGCATAGGTAATATTTCATCACTGACCCTTGCAAAACCTTCTATTCCAAATTTTCCCCTCCTTCCCCCACCCTCTCCCCTAGATGGCAAGTAATCCAATTATGTTAAACATGTTAAATATATAATATAAATATAAATATAAATATAAATAAATATAAATATAATAACATGTTAAAATATATGTAAACATATTTGTACAATTATCTTGCTGCACAAGAAAAATCAGATCAAAAAGGAAAAAATGAGAAAGAAAACAAAATGCAAGCAAACAACAACAAAAAGAGTGAGAATGTTATGTTTTGATCCACACTCAGTTCCCACAGTCCTCTCTCTGGGTGTAGATGGCTTTGTAGAATCACTTATCACATGTCACTTGGACCAAGGATAGGCAAGTTATTGGACCAATCTGGGCTCTCATTTTCTCATCTCTAAAATGAGGCATTTAAGTAGATGCTATCCCAGATCCTTCATCTCTCATCCTATATTCTTTCTGTCTTCTAGGGCTCATAATTTTCTCCCTAAAACATAATATCTCTTGATGCCTTTTTCAAGGCTGGCTGGTCCTTCTCTCACACTCCAGGACACACAGGACTAAGATGAGTCAATCAGTCAGTTGGTCAACTTTAATTAAGTACTATGTTTAGGGGCAGCTAGTGGATGAAGCCCAGGTTCTGGAGTCAGGAGGACCCGAGTTCACATGCAGCCTCAGAAACTTGCCAGCTGTGTGACCCTAGGCAAGTCACTTAACCCCAAATTCCTCTCCAAAAAAAAAGAAAAAAGAAAAAAGAAAAAAGAAAACCCCAAATGAGATTACAAAGAATTGGACATGACTGAAATAACTGAACAGCAAAAAATTATGTGCTATATCACTATGTTATATACTATGTTAAGTACTAGAAGGGGCAGCGAGGTGGATAGAGTCCTGGACCCAAAGTCAGAAAAACTCATCTTCTTGAATTCAAATGCGGCCTTAGACAATTATTAGTTGTGTGACCCTGAACAAGTCATTTAATGCCTCAGTCCCCACATTTGTAAAATGAGCCGGGAAAGGAAATGGGAAACCACTGTTATCTCTTTAGGAAGGCTGATGGAGACTTTTTTTTTTTTTTTTTTTTTGATGTTGTTAGAGAACAGCTATCCTTTAAGCTAGCCAAGGAGAGACTATGATCCTGATGGCTTTTAAAAAGACAAGACATCCTCTCTAGAGTCAGAAAACAGAGGAGCCAGGGGCAGGAAACAGCTTTTAGGAGTGTGACCTCTGGCAGCAGAGAATAGAGCCAACTGTGTATTCAAGAGAACTGGCAGTAGGGAGTGAAGCTTTGGAAAGGAGCAGATCTAGGGAACCCAGCTTAGTAATCTGCTCCAAAGAGAAGCTGAGCCCATGGAGACTGGGTGGGAAAAACAAGAATATTGAGATATTGTAGTAACACTGGAGGGATGAGTTGCCTTGGTCTTACGAGTGCCCTAGATGTATATTTCTTTGTCATCAAAATCTTAGTTTGTGCCTTTGATGCTGTGTACATTTCAGGGAGAATACACTCCAAGTTTAAGGGAGTAATGCTTGATGGCTCTATAGAAATGCTAGTTATTGTTATCATTATTATTATTTAGTAGGAAATGAGTTATCATTACTTCATTATTAGTTTATTATTAGTTTCCTAAGTAGCAAATAAGTGCCATAGGCAATAATGACTAAAGGAGTTCAAATTGGGGGGAAAGGGGAAAGACACAGAGAGTCAGAGAGACAGAAACAGAGACAGAGAGACAGTGACAGTCAAAAAGTGAGAGGAGAGAGAGAAAGAGAGACAGACTGGCAGAATTAGAGAAATAAAAAGATAGAGAAAAGAATGAGAAAAATAAAGAGAAAGAGAGAGAGAAAGAGACAGACAGACAGAATTAGAGAAATAAAAAGATAAAGAGAGAAAAGAATGAGAGAAATAAAGATAGAAAGAGAAAGAGAGAGACAGACAGAATTAGAGAGATAAAAAGATAAGGAGAGAAAAGAATGAGAGAAATAGAGAGAGAGAAAGAGAAAGAGAGACAGACAGAATTAGAGAAATAAAAAGATAAAGAGAGAAAAGAATGAGAGAAATAAAGATAAAGAGAGAGAAAGAGAGAGACAGACAGAATTAGAGAAATAAAAAGATAAAGAGAGAAAAGAATGAGAGAAATAAAGATAAAGAGAGAGAAAGAGAGAGACAGACAGAATTAGAGAGATAAAAAGATAAAGAGAGAAAAGAATGAGAAATAAAGATAAAGAGAGAGAAAGAGAGAGACAGACAGAATTAGAGAAATAAAAAGATAAAGAGAGAAAAGAATGAGAGAAATAAAGATAAAGAGAAAGAGAAAGAGAGAGACAGACAGAATTAGAGAAATAAAAAGATAAAGAGAGAAAAGAATGAGAAATAAAGATAAAGAGAGAGAAAGAGAGAGACAGACAGAATTAGAGAAATAAAAAGATAAAGAGAGAAAAGAATGAGAGAAATAAAGATAAAGAGAGAGAAAGAGAAAGACACAGACAGAATTAGAGAAATAAAAAGATAAAGAGAGAAAAGAATGAGAGAAATAAAGATAAAGAGAGAGAAAGAGAGAGACAGACAGAATTAGAGAGATAAAAAGATAAAGAGAGAAAAGAATGAGAAATAAAGATAAAGAGAGAGAAAGAGAGAGACAGACAGAATTAGAGAAATAAAAAGATAAAGAGAGAAAAGAATGAGAAATAAAGATAAAGAGAGAGAAAGAGAGAGACAGACAGAATTAGAGAAATAAAAAGATAAAGAGAGAAAAGAATGAGAAATAAAGATAAAGAGAGAGAAAGAGAGAGACAGACAGAATTAGAGAAATAAAAAGATAAAGAGAGAAAAGAATGAGAGAAATAAAGATAAAGAGAAAGAGAAAGAGAGAGACAGACAGAATTAGAGAAATAAAAAGATAAAGAGAGAAAAGAATGAGAAATAAAGATAAAGAGAGAGAAAGAGAGAGACAGACAGAATTAGAGAAATAAAAAGATAAAGAGAGAAAAGAATGAGAGAAATAAAGATAAAGAGAGAGAAAGAGAAAGAGACAGACAGAATTAGAGAAATAAAAAGATAAAGAGAGAAAAGAATGAGAAATAAAGATAAAGAGAGAGAAAGAGAGAGACAGACAGAATTAGAGAAATAAAAAGATAAAGAGAGAAAAGAATGAGAGAAATAAAGATAAAGAGAAAGAGAAAGAGAGACAGAATTAGAGAAATAAAAAGATAAAGAGAGAAAAGAATGAGAGAAATAAAGATAAAGAGAGAGAAAGAGAGAGACAGACAGAATTAGAGAAATAAAAAGATAAAGAGAGAAAAGAATGAGAGAAATAAAGATAAAGAGAAAGAGAAAGAGAGACAGAATTAGAGAAATAAAAAGATAAAGAGAGAAAAGAATGAGAAATAAAGATAAAGAGAGAGAAAGAGAGAGACAGACAGAATTAGAGAAATAAAAAGAGAAAGAGAGAAAAGAATGAGAAATAAAGATAAAGAGAGAGAAAGAGAGAGACAGACAGAATTAGAGAAATAAAAAGAGAAAGAGAGAAAAGAATGAGAGAAATAAAGATAAAGAGAGAGAAAGAGAGAGACAGACAGAATTAGAGAAATAAAAAGATAAAGAGAGAAAAGAATGAGAGAAATAAAGATAAAGAGAAAGAGAAAGAGAAAGAGACAGACAGAATTAGAGAAATAAAAAGATAAAGAGAGAAAAGAATGAGAGAAATAAAGATAAAGAGAGAGAAAGAGAAAGAGACAGACAGAATTAGAGAAATAAAAAGATAAAGAGAGAAAAGAATGAGAAATAAAGATAAAGAGAGAGAAAGAGAGAGACAGACAGAATTAGAGAAATAAAAAGATAAAGAGAGAAAAGAATGAGAGAAATAAAGATAAAGAGAAAGAGAGACAGACAGAATTAGAGAAATAAAAAGAGAAAGAGAGAAAAGAATGAGAGAAATAAAGAGAAAGAGAGAGAGAAAGAGAGAGTACAAACAAGGTTCATCATTTTCTTTCTCAGCATAAATTATTACTTAGAGTAGGCAATTCTGTTTGCAGGACTGGGCATGGAGCAAAAAAAAAAAAAAAAAAAAAAAGTGATGGTAATGGTCAAGGTAAGTCATTTCTGTGATGAACTAAGTGGCCATTCCCATCCACACTCCACCCTACTGAAGCTCATAAAAGAAAAGGTATGTGCATGAGTCAATGGGCAGGTCCCCATGGCCCCTGGCTATAAACAGAATCCAAGAACTATTAGATCCACAAGGGAGACTATGTCTCCTAATGGAATATAAGCTAGTTGAGAGCAGACGCTGTTTTCTTTTTTTTCAATCCCCAATGCCTAGAACTTGGAGCGAATAATAAATGCTTATTGATTGGAGCTGCAAGGGATTTTAGAGTCGAACTCCCTCATTTTCAGATGAGAAAACTGGAGTCCAGAGAGTTTAATTGACTGGATCTAAGGTACACCAAAGGAGCTTGAACCCAGGTCTACTTATTTCAAATAATATTCTCATTACATAGAGTGATACTGAGGTTTTTGAAGGTTTTAGAGCCTTTTGAGGTTCTAAATAAGATGCCTATATCTTTATATCTATATCATCTATATATACACATATATGTGATATATGTATATCTAAATTTCTGTCTCTATACAAATTGAAATAAAAATATTTTTATCTACACACACACACACACACACACACACACACAAGGAAATCCTACAGCTAAATCAAATCCAGAATCCATTTTCCGAATGTAACCTGGGGTTCAAACCTGCTTATTTGCATAAGGCTCCTCATTGGTGGAAAGAATGATTCCCAACTCTGTGCCTGTGAGTTATTGTTCTCTCCACCAATGAGAAGAGACTTATGCAAATACACTAGGGGAATTCTGGGTTATGCTTGATCTAAGAACGATGTGCTTCCCATTATACTGTCTCACAAATAGGGGTGAAAATAGGCCAAATGGCCTCCTGGGATCTCCAAGACTTCTTCCCCAAGAGAAGATGGTGCTTTGATAGCGATGAGTGATTGTTATACTAACAGCTAGCATTTATATAATGCTTACTCTGTGCTAAGCTCTTTATAAATATCTCATCTGATCCTCTCAATACCTCTGGGAGGGAGGTGCTGTGATTATCCCCATTTTACAGATGAGGAAACTGAGGCCAACAGAGGTCTAGAGACTTGGCCAGAGTCACACAGCTAGTAAGTGTCAAAGTCTGGATTTGAACTCAGGTCTTCTTCACTCTTTACCCCGTGTTTCATCCACCATACCACCTAGCTGTCTCATAATATATATAAAATCTTGATGTGTTTATAGAAATCTCTCATTTGATAATTTGTGATTTTTTTTTAATTTCAAAGAAAATGGGTCTGACCACTTTAAAAATGGGGGACCCATTCTTCACTAGGGATGGGGGGGGGGAGCTAAAGGTATGATGTCACTAACTCCACAGCCATCTACATGAGGTTGGTCCCTTTATGAAGGGAATTGTGCAGTCTCGAGGAGAGAAATAGAACAGATGGCAGAGATGTCCTTCACTGGGAACAATTAAGAGCAATTAGGGCTCAACAAGAAGATATTAAAAACATAATTACACCCGATTCCCTGCCGAGCCCTTAAGATTGGACCAGGACTGGGAAGAGAGCCTGGGGCATCTTGTGGCTGAGGGAAAAGATGAGTGAAGAATGATTTAGAAGCACGGCCATGGCAGGGATGAGAACGGGACAAATCGGACGGGAAAGGTTGGTTTGTGTCTGGGACGCTTCTCGGACAGAATATTCTATTATTTTAATTAAAGCTTTTTAATTTTCCAAATATATGCGAGCCTAATTCACCTGTTTCCACCCAAAATACAAAGTGTGAGCATCTCTTGGAGCTGCAGCGGTTGAGGTTCAGGTGAAATCCGGAGTTAGTCTGGATTTAAAAGACAGAGGCCTTAAGTCAAATGAGGAAATTTTATCACAGCCAGAATCCACATCTGAGCTGCATACATGTTGGAGACTTTCCTGACTGCTGACCCTGCTTGCTTCAGCCCTTCGTCCTGGAGTGTCGGGCTTAGTTCCCCACATTTCAGGGGGACAGTGACAAGCAGAAATCTATTCAAGGGGAGGTGGCCAAGAGGGTGAAGGTCTGGAAAGCCCGTTCTATGGGGCCGGAATTTGGGACGTTGAGCGTGGAAAGGAGGACGTGATATCTGAGAGCACAGGAAGGGCTACTTGGCCTTCTGCATGGAATCTGCAGTAATGGAAGATACTGGTTCAAACATAAAGGAGAACTCTAAATAATTAGAGCTGTCCAACAATGAAACAGGCCGCACCCTAAGTGAGTTTTTTTTTTCATCATGGAAGATATTAAGACAGGGGACAACGGGTCCAGAATGTTGAAGAGGGGACTGTTGCCTTCAATAATAGGGACAATCAGGCTACATCTAAGGCCTCTTATTATTTCAAATTCTGTGATTCAATGGAAGAGTTTATGAATGAGTAAAAAAGCATTTATTAAGAGTTTACACTGTTTAGAATAGTTGTTAGGATTAAAAGACAATTTGAACTTAAGGGGGTTTTATTTCTTTCAATCCTTTTTCTAACTGAGATTAAATCACATTTGTATGTTTTTGGTTTTTGGGGTTTTTTTTTGCTTGAGGCATTTGGGGTTAAGTGACTTGCCCACCGTCACACAGCTAGGAAGTGTTAAATGCCATATTTGAACTTAGGTCTTCCTGGCACTCTAACCACTGCACCATCTAGCTGCCCCCTCTTATTTGATCTTTTCAAAAACCCTGTGAAGGATGAGTGAAGGATTATTTTTTAAATTTTAAATTAAGTCATTTTTTCTTCCTTTCATACCCTCCATCCCCTTAGTGAAAAAAGAAAAGAAAAATAAATAAAACAAAACAAATTTCCCTATTGACCATGCCCAGGGCAGCCTGCTCCATCACTGGTCCTCTGATACTGAAGCTGTTCATTGCATCGATCAATGTTGTTATGACTTTCAAAGCTATTTCTTTTTTTTTACTGTGTTACAGCTGGTTATTATATGAATGGTCTGGGGGCAGCTAGGTGGCGCAGTGGAGAGAGCCCCAGCCCTGAATTCAGGAGGACCTGAGTTCAAATCCAAACTCAGACACTTAGCACTTCCTACCTGTGTGACCTTGGTTGAGTCATTTAATCCAAATTGTCTCAGGGGGAAAAATTTATATGAATGGTTCTCTTGATTCTGCTCATCTTCCTTTGCTCTCTGTGCATTCGAGTTTCCCCAGGTTTCTCTTTCATATTTCTTGGTGCACAATCCGGATGCGTCCCATCCATATCCCATGATGTTCAGCCGTTCCCGAACTCATGGGCAGCCCCTCGGTTTCTGGTTTCTGGTTCTTTGCCACACAAGAGCAGCCCCTGGAAGCAGAGGTACCTGCCACAGAGAGAGGAAATGGGATTCCGCAGAGGCGGGGACCAGCCCCACAGGGCTAAGGGCCTGGGGAACAGGTGGTAGTCTCCCCATGGAGTTCTGCCTAACTCCGCCCGGGCCACCCATCGCTCTAGCACCATCTTTGACTCTAGGCGAAGAAGGCCTGGAACCTCTCCATGACGTGGCTGATGCAGGTCAGAATCTGAAGCTGAAAGATCCTCGGGGATCATTTGCAAGTTTGGCTGGCTTGGGGCTGCCAGAGGTAAAACCGGCTGAGTCAGTCAGGCAGGCGGTGGGTGTTCTGTGCTGGGGTCCCTTTAGGAGAGGAGCATGGGGGAGCCCTGGCAAGAGGGGAGCCCTCCTGAGCGGCCTTGGGAAACACCCGATGACTCAGTCATGCCTCCATGTTGGTGGTACTGGCTCACTCCTGCCTGAAGCCTCTTCCAGACTGAAAACTGCCGCTGACCTCCTCATTCTGCACTGATCTCCCAGCATGCTGTGGAAAGAGCGCTTTAACGAGATCTGGGAGATCTGAGTTCAAATCTCAACTCTGCCACTGACCTTGTGTGGCTTTGAGCAGGCAACTTCACCTCCCTGGGACTCAGTTTTCTCATCTGTAAAATGAGCCATTGTGTGTTGGGCTGTTCCTAAGGTGAGGCCACTAAGACCTTGCCTCAGGCAGAAAATGTAGAGGGTGCAAATACAACTTTCTTGCACTTTTCCTTCTTGGCTTCCTCAGAGTTTCCAGAGGCCCCTTTTAACTACTTTCTCTTGCTCTCTTCCCTCCTCTTCCTCCTTCTTTGCCAACAGTTACCAGGCCTTTAGCAGCCTAGAATCTTTGAGTTGTGTTGGGATGTCCTTATTCCTCTGGCAGCCACACCCTCTTAGTTCCTGTCTTTCAGTCATTTTTTCAGGGTCTTTTTTCCCCCCAGTTTTTCAGTTGATTTTTTATTAACCAATTTGAGTTTTCTTGGCAAAAATACTGGAGTGATTTGCCATTTCCCTCTCCAGTTCATTTTCCAGTTGAGGAAACTGAGGCAGACAGGGTTAATTGGCTCACCCCGGGTCACACGGTAAGTGTCCAAGGCTGGATTTGAACTCAGGAAGATGAACTTCAGACCCGACAGTCTATCCACCCTGCCACGAAAGCATTTTGAAAGCATCAAGGAATATATTTTTAAGAACTTTCATGGAGGTAGATATCAAACAATCTATGGGGGAAGGAAGAGAAATCCACAAAGGATATTCTTGCCTACCCAAAGTGACTGAGAAGATATCAGTAAATCTCCAGGACACGCAATCTCACACCAGTGCCCCAAACCACTAGGTTTAATGCTTAATAATACTTGATAAATTGTTGTTGGTCCTTCCTTCTCGACAGCCTGACATCGGGGAGGGGATGCCATGACATGCAAGTGGATTGGATTTCAGTGGCAAGGTCACCTGCCTCACTTTCCCTCCAGAGCCATCTGGGTCCAGTGGCCAGGTGCAGATCTGGACAACTGGACATGGCCCTGGATGAATTAATATTTGTTAAATGGATGAATGAGTGATTGCTCTGTTTAGCAGGGATTTTTAACCTGGGGTTCTTAAACTTGTTTTATATTTATAAAACTTATTTATATAAACTTGTTTTATATTTATATATTTTATATTTTAGGGCCAGCTAGGGGGCGCAGTGGATAGAGCACCCGCCCTGAAGTCAGGAGGACCTGAGTTCAAATCCGACCTCAGACACTTAACCCTTCCTAGCTGTGCGACCCTGGGCAAGTCACTTAACCCCAATTGCCTCAGGAAAAAAACAAACAAACAAAAAACATATGTTGATAACTATATTTCAGTATAACGGCTTTCCTTTGTGGTGTCATGTAGTTTCTTTTCTGCATCTAAAACCATGATTCTGAGCAGGGGACTCTGGGTCTCATGACTTCCAAGAAGGGGATGGAGCAGACTCGCACTGAGAAGCCCTTGGGCCAAATCCAGGATGCTGTATCCATGGTCCGGGAGAGGCAAGATGTAAATAGGTGAGAAGTTAAATCTGATATTCTCCTCCTCATCCATCATCAACAAAGCCTCCAACAATTGCTGACTTACACAGGTAGAATAATTAAGTTATTTTCGGTGTCCGGAGCTTCACATCTTGGTCTTTAGGAGAATACCTTAAGATTCCTGCTGGGATGACTTTTATTCATGTACCAGAGAATCTCAGGGTTTCAGGGAATCTCACAGAAGTCAGTGCAATAGTCCCACTCGGACCTGAGCAAAAATTCCCTCTTGTGCTACTTACTATCTATGTGACCTTGCACACCTCACCCCCTGGCCTTCAGTTTTGAACAGGCTCAAGCTGCTAAGAAGTTTTTCTTGGGGCAGCTAGGTAGTACGGTGGATGGAGCACCAGCCCTGAATTCAGGAGGACCCGAGTTCAAATCTAGTCTCAGACACTTAACACTTCCTGGCTGTGTGACCCTGGGCAAGTCACTTAACCCCAGCCTCAAAAAAAAAAAAAAAAAAAGTTTTTCCCAACATGGGGACCCAGGCCTTTACCTGTGTTTTATTATATCGACACATTCATTTTTTGTTAATTTAATTAAAATGACTGATTCATTAATAGTTCTATCCACACAAGTCACCTGAGAAAAGGAGGAACATGGTTAAGAGGGAGGGGGGCTGAAGGAGACCCACCCAGGAGCACAGAACAACCACAAACTCTCGTTCCTTTTATCAGGTCATCAGGGGTGTGTGTGTGTGTGTGTGTGTGTGTGTGTGTGCTGGTCAGAATCAGGGGAGGGAAAACTACAAACTGTGGGGCAGTGGATAGAGCACTGGCCATAAGGTCAGGAAGTTTGCTCTCCAGTTATTTCAGTCATGTCCAACACTTCACAACCCCATTTGGGTTTTTTTTGGGGGAGATACTGGAGTGACTTGTCCTGTCCTTCTCCAGATCATTTTACAGAAACTGAGGCAAATGGGGAAATACCTTGCCCAGAATCTTACAAATTTAATGTCTGAGGCTAGATTTGAACTCAGTTTTTTTTTTTTTTTTAAGTTTTGCATCATTTATTAAGTCATCTTGACCGTTACTGTAGACTCTGACTTTAAATCTAGCCATACCTGGTGATAGGAAAATCAATAGTATGTGAAAAAAAATTTAAAAACAAAAAAACAAAAAAGAAAAAAAATACTATGTGAAGATCAAGGAAAGAAAGACAATTTCTGGCATGAGTATCAAGGAAGACTTCCTGGAGGAGGTGGTGCATTAATAGGAGTCTTAAAGGTTTCAGCAGGTGTAGGCGGGTGGTAGGGAGGGCATTCTGTGCATACGGGAGACATAGTCTGAGCAAAGTTACCAAGGTGGAAAAATACTGAAAATACTGATGGAAAGGTGAATTATTCCATTTGGCTGTAAAATAAGGGTGCAAAGGTAAGTTGGAGCCAGAATGAAGAGAACTTCACCCTGGGCTTTTGCTGTCTCCTGCAGGTGCCAGGTGGATGTCTGGGAGGCTGAGCCGGGAAAGATGCCAGGGGTTTATATTCATTTCTCAACTGCCGGATTCTGAGCGGGACAAAGGCAAAGGCTTCTAGACTTAAAGTCTAGAAAGTCTAGGCTTTCACAGGCTCCTCTGGATTTAGAGCAAGAAGGGGTTTTTAGAAAGCAACTTATCTCATTCTATAGGTGAAGACCCACAGGGAAATTACTTACCCAAGGTCAAATAACCAGAATGTGGTCAAGGCAAGACTTGAACCCACGTTTCTGGGTTTTGAGGCTGCCTTTATGATTCTGGAACTATAGTCAGATCCGTACCGCCATAGCCCACTTTTGGGCATTTGCAGTGACTTTCCAAACCAATTCTTGCTTCCTGGTCACCTCCCTCAGGTGGCAGCTCTTCCATGAAGATTGCCCTGATTCCCCATCATCATAAACCACTTCCACCACCTTCTACTGCCCATCACCACCACCTCAAAGTGGTTCCTCCCTCCTCAAATATTCCTAGGGATCTTTAGTTGAAATTCCCTTTGTTCCACCATTCCCTGTCTTTGGTTGTTCCCCCTATTGTATATGTTATCTATCAGTAAAATCTAAGTTCCTTGAGGGCAACATCTCTTTTTGTTTTTTTATCCTGAAACAAAAGAGGTACTTAATAAATGTTTGTAGAATGGAGTGGACACAAAGCTAGGAAAATGGCTGGTTCTTGCCCTCAGGGTGCTTACACTCTAATAAAGAACATGTGCAAATATACAAAAAAGCAGGTGATCAGTTAATCCCAAATGTATTGATGGAAAACTCTTTTTTATCTTTGTATCCCTAGATAATAATAATAATTAATATTTATTTAATATTTACTATATGCTAGGTGCTGGATTAAGTCCTTTAAGTGTAAACAAAAATGGAACTGAGACATTGCCTGCCTTCAAGGAGCTTATAAACTAACAGAGGAGACGTGTACCAGCCTTGCCCGGATTAGTCCCTTAAATGTTGAAATCAAAGGAACAGCATTTCCATGACTGACATTCAGTTAGTTGGGCAGTCCAGAGGGAGTCACTATCTGGACTTTGGACTCTGGAGAAGTACTGAAGATGAGCCCAAAATGGAGAGAGGGAAGAAAATGTGGAGATCTTCCAACCATCCTGAGCAGCTCCCTTCAGAGAACAGAGATGATCTTCCAAATTGGCGTCCTCCCAATGAATGGTATCATATTGCTTTGAATCAGGGAACATGATGAGCTCAGAAATAATGATAATAATAATGATGAGGATAATGGTAGGGATGAGTCAACAATGACTCCTAAGATGGGAGCCCAAGCACCTGGTTACCAACAGCAGAAACAAGGATGCTGGGAAAAGGAGCCAACTTGGGAGGAACTTGCTTTCAAATTGGGGATATTTAGGATAGAAAATGGCAATGGAGCCTATGAATACAGTTCTACTGAAGGCCTTTGGAGATAGATGACTGTCCTTTAGATGAAAAGTCTTGGATCCATCAATGGTTTCCTCTCTTTCCTTCGAAATCCTATAAGCTTTATTGTTGAATACTAGGATTCAGGATACTAGAACAAAACCAAAAATAATAAATGGCGTTAATATAGTGCTTTGTATGTATCATCCCATTGGATTCTCACAACTACCCTGTAAGGGTCGAGTTATTATTATTCTTATTTTATCAATGAGGGAACTGAGCCTGAGAGAGGCTTACATAGGGTCACACAGCTAGGAAGTGGTTGAGTTAGGATTTAAATTCAGATCTTCCAGACATCAAGCCTAACACCTAATTCATATAGGGTTAATGTTCACCCTAGCTATTTATTTATTCATTTCTTTCTTCCTTTCTTTCTTCCTCCCTCTCTCCCACTCTCCCTCCCTTTCCTTCCTCCCTCCCTCCCTTTCCTTCCTCCCTCCCCTTCCTCCCTTTCCTTTTCTTTCTTTCTTTCTTTCTTTCTTTCTTTCTTTCTTTCTTTCTTTCTTTCTTTCTTTCTTTCTTTCTTTCTTTCTTTCTTTCTTTCTTTCTTTCTTTCTTTCTTTCTTTCTTTCTTTCTTTCTTTCTTTCTTTCTTTCTTTCTTTCTTTCTTTCTTTCTTTCTTTCTTTCTTTCTTTCTTTCTTTCTTTCTTTCTTTCTCTTTTTCACATAGGGTGAATATTCACCCTATTACTTAGCTGCCTGATATATGTATTCCCTCCAAAGATACAGATCACAACTCATGCATTTCTATCCATCCAGTGTGACTTCTGTTCATGGTCTTCCATATCTCTATCACCAGCTGTCCATCTAACATGCTGGAATATGCCATAAGGAGAAATATAATTATGGTGCAATAAAGAGACCTCTGGGTAGCATGATGGCAAATGAACCTTCCTGAGTTCAAATCCAGCCTTGGAGGCTTACTGGTTATGTGACCCTGGGCAAATGACTTAGTGAATTCAGTTTCCTCATTATAAGATATGCTGGAGAAGAAATGGCATACCATTCTGGTATCTTTACCAAGAAAACTGCAAATGGGTTCATGAAGAGTCATACATGACTGAAATAATAACTGAATGACTGAAATGAATAGAGTGCTCAAGTCAAAAAGACTCATCTTCTTGAGTTCAAAGTTTATCTCAGACACTTGTAAAATGTGTGCCCCTGTGCAAGTCATTAATCCCTGTTTGCCCCATTTTTTCCAACTGTCAAATGGACATAATAGCAGCTTTTGTTCTTGTGAAGATCAAATGAGATGATATATTTTTAAAGTGCCTTAGCACATAGTAGGTGATATATAAATACTTATCCATTTCCCCTTTTTCCTTCCTCTCTCTACCTTTTCAGCCTTCTTTTACATTACTCCCCTTTTTACACTTTATATTCCAACCAAACTGATGTCCTAACTTGGCATTCCATCACCCACCCTTGGACATTTGCAGTAGCCATCCCTTTTGTCTTGAATGTACTTCTTCTTCCTTAAGGATCCCATTCCTGATGCTCTCAGTTATTATTGTTCTCTCCTTCCTGAAATCATCAGATATTTACTTTTTTGCATTGTCCTGCGTTCCCCAGTTCCTGGCCTTTTTGTAGATCCAGAAACCTAAAGTTGATGCAATCTCCCACTTTACTACTCTGTTGTTTACTTAGTTGCATTGTCCTATATTTTCCAGTTCCTGGCCTTTTTGTAGATCCAGAAGCCATAAGTTGATGCAATCTCCCAGTTTATTACTCTGTTGATGTCTTTGAACTTGGCTTTGGAGGCTTCTAGTAAGAAGCAGCCTGAAGAGTAGTGTCTGCCTTCCATCTTGTGCCATGTGGCTGGAAGTGCCATTGGCTATATGATTATGTCAAGCCGTGCCCAATTTCTATTCCCCCTCCTCTAGAATTCTAGTGAAATGCACCAGCATGATAATGTCATTCAGAACAGATGGGATGCTTGCTACCGGTCTCACCCTGATTCTTACTTGGTTAGAGGAGGAAGAGGAAGAAGGAAAAACAGACTGGACTCCAGTCTCAACCCTTGTCAAAACTATCAGTGCAATCTCATTGCTTTGTATATTTTTTTTGGTGTCCAATGATAAACAAAGAATACTCAGCAACTCTTTGTCTTGTATGGGATGGGTGATGGTTCTGGGAGAGATGGAGAATATTCAACAAGTCTTTGTCTTGTAAGGGGATGAGTGATTGTAAAGAGAAGTATACTTGAAACAAGGTGTTAACTCAGTGGAATTGATAAGACAAGTTTAGTATGTGAGTTCTCTAGTTTAGCATGATTGATTTAATCCTACAACAAGGTATTAACACAGTGGAACTGAAATAATGATTCTCTGGTTTACACATACTTTGTACTTAATATAGTTCTACCTTGTTGACACCTATTCTACAAGTTGACACCCACAATGATGTACTTATAATAGAGTATATAAGAGCTAAGAGATCTGGGAGAGGAGACAGACTTGGAGCTCCAGACTTGGAGAAGACCAGGAAGAGCAGAAGCTATGGCCATCTATCTCATTTCAAACCTCTGGGAAGAGTTGAAGTGCCCCATCTGCCTAGATTTCTTCACACGCGCCACATCTACAGAATGTGGCCACAATTTTTGTGCAGAATGCATCCAAGCACTTATGATCAAAACTTCAAAGTCCAGATTTCAATGTCCTAAGTGTCCCAAGAAGTGTATGAAGACTACCCGGCTTAACAGACAACTGGGGACAGCAGCACGATCCTTCAAATTGCTCACACCTCACATGGCCAGGAACTGGAAGCTGAGAGATGTGATCAGGAGAAAATTCTACGAGGAGATCTTTCTGGACCCTGCAACGGTCTGTCCTGAAATCGTTGTGTCCGCAGATAGGAAAACAGTAAGAAGAAAAGCTGGATGGAACAAGTTGTTTTGGAAGAGATCTAATCTATGCGGTGTTGTTCTAGCAACTCGGAGCTTCGTGTCTGGGAGACATTATTGGGAGGTGACCGTGGGAAACAGTTCTGCTTGGGATGTTGGTCTTTGTAAGAACTCTGTGAAAAGAAAGGGAAAAGTTTCACCATCGCCTTCTACTGGCCATTGGCTTTTGAGCCTAAGAAAAGAGACATATGTTGTCTGTTCCATGCCCAGGATGAGCATTCCCATACCAGGGAAGCTCTACAAAGTGGGGATCTTTTTGGATTATGAGGCAGGAGACATGTTTTACGATGTAGACAACAGATGCCTCATCTATATATTCACCAGCTTGTTTTCAGAGCCTCTCTTGCCTATGTTTTCCATCGGCCTCAGCTCCAAGAAGGAAAATGTTCTGACCATAGACCCGGTACTGCAGAAACCCCAAAACATGCATAACCATGACTACAACACTTGCTTGGAGATGTCTTTTAGAAAAGAATTCTATCCCCGACCCAAATGTAAAATCATTTTTGGTACTTTTATCTCACTTTGGGAGCAGGGAGAAATTTGTCTTATTTTGTAATATTCAGGCACAGGAGGGGGAAGTCAGCAAAAGATGTGTCATTGGTCCAATGTTGATTTAATAAACTGTATGATCAAATTGTATTTTGGTGAACAAAATGAGGGTATTGACTTTTTAATAATAGCTTTTTTATTTTTCAAAATACATGTAAAAGTAGTTTTCAGCATTCACCCTTGCAAAACCCTCTCTCCCAGGCAGTTAACCTATCTGGTCCCTTTCATTCACCACTTTCCCATTATCTTAATTCTACTAAGTTAACACCTTGTTGTAGGATTAAAGCAATCATACTGAACTAGAGAACTCTCATGCCAAACTAGATAGCCATTGTCTTATCAATTCCACTGAGTTAACATCTCTGTCAAGTATACTTCTCCAGAGTTCACTTGTAAGAAAGATATGGGAAGAGGTTTGGATAATTTAAGGGATATGAGAAACCCAGTTCTAGACAGATGAAGAGAGGCCAGTAATACTATAGAGACTTATAAGTGAGGAAAAGCTAAATAACAAATAAACAAATGAATAATAAATAAAAAATAAAAATAATAAATAATAGGCAAGCATATGTCCCCCAATAAGCCAGATAATATACAAGCAGATTACACTAATTTATTTATTATTTATGTTTATCACATATGTAGATTATTTATATGCTATATAATATACATATATATTATTTGTTGTTGTGTTTATTATTTATGTTTATCACATATGTATATTATTTATATGCGATATAATATACATATATATTATTTGTTGTTGTGTTTATTATTTATGTTTATCACATATGTAGATTATTTATATGCTATATAATATAATATATATTATTTGTTGTGTTTATTATTTATGTTTATCACATATGTATATTATTCATATGCGATATAATATACATATATATTATTTGTTGTTGTGTTTATTATTTATGTTTATCACATATGTATATTATTTATATGCGATATAATATACATATATATTATTTGTTGTTGTGTTTATTATTTATTTATTACCCTCGACTTGTCTGAGAATAATGCCAGAGGCACATACATGAAATATTCTGTTCCCAGTAGATTGTAAGCTCATTGAGGACAGATATTGCTTCATTTGTGTCTTTATATCACTCTCGTCAAACACGGTGCCTTTTTCCTAGTGAGTATTTAATAGATATTTGGTGTTTTAAGAGAATGGTGGCCACAGTGGGATACCCAAATTCTCTTCCTTGAGTCTCTTTGACTTTCTAAGGATGAGATCTGCATTTAACTTCCTCTACTTTGTTCCAGATGCTCAGGGCCATCATATCTGAGAAATAGGGCTAGAAGAGTGTTCAGGGTCATCTAATCAAACACTCCCATTTTACACATAAAGAAACTGAGACCTGGGGAGGTCAGAGGGCCCGAGATCTAGAAGAGAACTTATCACCTTCATTTTAAATAGAAGGGAACTGGGACCCAGAAAGGTGAAGGGACTACATATAGAAGTCAGAGGTAGGATTGGAACCCAGAGCTCTTTTGTGCCCTCAGTGAATTTGGAGGAGCCAAAGGATGATCTTCAACTTCCTTCACCAGTCACTGAGGCACACCTAAAATTCCAGACCCATTGCCAATGTGTTATGGAAATCTCCACATCTGTGGCAGCCATGTGGTCCATTTTCTTTCCTTCTCTACCATCCAAACACCAAATATGATTCTAGCCCAAGATCATACAGCCAGGAATTGTCAGAGATAGAATTTGAACTCAGGTCTTCCTGCCTCCTTTTAGCATTCCAGCTCCAGTACCACCTAGATTCCTAGAACCCAGATCCTGATCTGTATCTGGCCCTTGGATGCACATGGCTCTGGAGAGGGAAATAAGGCAGGTGACTTTGCACAGCCCTCCCTCCCTCAACTCCAACTGACTTGCATGGCATGGCGTCACCTCCCTGATGACATGAACAAAGGATGAACAGCAACGGAACAAAGGTAGACATATCCCTGGTTATCGAGGAGAAGAAGTGCTCTTGGATTTATTCTGTTAAATATACGTAGCCCAATTTACTGGATGATTGCCTCAGCCCTCACTTTAGATTGTTTTTGAAGACCCAGCCTGGGTCTGACCTTGAAATGTCCCCTGTTGCAGAGATCTTGAACAGCCCAGAAGGAGTTCCTGTGGGGAGCACATGCTCATCTGAGATGAAAGCTCCCAAATATTTTAAGACAGATGCTATAAAGATTCAGCTGTCCTTTACTTCACCCTAGAAACTTCTCGGCTAGATGCAAATGACTGTTGAGAGAAAAAATAAAATCAAAATCCTCCTTTTGTCTCTTTTTTTCTGCTGCTTCTGTTGGTGTGGATTCTAGAACGGAGTCAAGGGGGACTGGATGGATATTCTGTTCCTTCTGTTGGTGTGGACCCTAGAACTGAGTCAAGGGGGATTGGATAGAGAGGAGAGGGGAGATAGAAAATGTCACGGATGGTGAGACTCTTGATCCCTTGCAAATTGAATTAAAAAATCAGTCAAAAGTAATTAAATTCAACGTTGGCAGGCTGAGGGGCTGCAGGTACACTCA